>NW_020955846.1:0-6724 GCF_003031625.1 Empidonax traillii
CAGCGTCATTATGTCACTGCATTATATCAAGAACATAATTTGGTAGATGTATGCTTCAGGAATATTCATTAAATCTGTTAGGGAGCTTTGGTAGCAGTGTAGCTGTTTTTCCTAGGCCAGCTTTGATTTAGGAATCATTCTCCATGTGATGCTATTCATGTCTTATGGCAATTCTGCATGGGTGCAAATGATGAATTTTTAGATTTCTAAGAACTTTAGGTGATAAAGTTGGAGTTTTGAGGGTGTTTAAGTGATCTTAGAGCCTCTTAGAATTTTATAAATGTTCAGTTTGAATTTAGGCATACAACTGAAACCTCCAAATCTCTTTTGGATCTGTGCCTAAGTGTCCTCAGGACATAGGTGTCAAACTAAGCCTCATGCCAGTATCAAAGTGTTATGCTTCTGTAGAGTAAACAGTTTTCAAAGATAAATGTACATTTATTATAAGACTTAATGGAAGTATGGAGTGGATGCTGAAGGATTTATGTTCATCAAGTATTTTTATTTTTACAACAATGAGAATGGTTCAGTGCTAGAAAGAGTATGCATATATATCTACATGTACAAATTTATATGATATTGGATGAAAAAACTTGGGAGTCAAGTAAATCATTAGGAAGTTGTTAGTTAAGTGATATCTGTGGTGGTGCCTCAACAGGCAAAGTTAGTCCCACAGTAGTCCCATATAGTTTTGCCCTGTTCTGATACTTCACTAAACTGGTATTACCCTTTTTATCGTAGCCTTCTTGGAAGCAAATAGACTTCCTTTTGCTTTTATGGTTTTATGCTTCATAAACTTAGTTTAAGGTTGACCTGTTTTTATAATAATATGTAGTCAGGTTGCAATCTTTTGTGTAACACACTTCAGCAAAACATTTAAGCATATACTTCAGTCTCACTAGCAGGCACTTTTCTTCTCACTTCAGTCAGCTACTTAAGGACATATGTGAGCTTATGTGTGTCTTACGGTCTTAAGTAAGGCTCTGTCACTTTCTAGAGATATACTTCAGCATTTTGGGTTACAGCCACTGCTCAGTCAGGGCTTCTGTCCTATTGCAAAATTAAGTGCCTTGGCCTGAGACAGCTCCCATGTCTGTAAGTTTATGGGTTACTCAGTTTTACTGAAAACCAAAAGATGAAATTTTGGAACAAATCTCCATTTTTGAGGGCTTCTACAGAAGACAACGTTTAAGATAAAGTGTATTTCTGTGTTACATGGGGAACGTTATGGTTGGTCAGGCTTCTTGCTATCAGTTAATAATTACAGACAGGTCGTCTAAGTGAGTGAAGGGTAAGCGATGTAGGACTCCATCCAGCTCCCACATGGATCACTAGGCATCACTGAACAAGCTCCTTACTCTACTATGACCCACTTATGTTTCTGCTTTTTGTAGAAGGAAGAAAACAGCTGCTAATAAACTGCCATTTCCTGTTCAGTGTGGGAGTAGGAGGATGAGGAGGGAGGGAGGGAGAGGTTAAAATTCTCTGACCTCACTCCGCCACTGCACTTTCTAGAGCAGCTGAGTCACCCTGGAAGGGAAAATGTGCAGCAGCACTGGAAAAGGCCTGGTATAGCTTATGGGCTGGTCTCCATCTACAACTGGAAGAGTTCTGCTCTTCCTCTGTTTTTGTGTCATCAGGCTGCACTGCAGGGTATCATTCTTGCCCACAAAAAGTTACAGAGACTCTCTTGGGTTTAGTATGAATTGAATCAGGTCTGTAATGGCAAATACAGATCAGTTAGGACTGATCGGAGTAATGAGTGCAATTACAAGGCTGACTCTGCCAACATGACTATTAGGAGTTTCATTGATATTTTTTGGGACCAGACCATTGTGCTTTTGTAAATCTCACCTTAAATTTCAACTGTTTTTAATGTTAACATTGTGAAAAGATTGTAGCTGCCACTTAACCCAAATTTTTGGTTAAGTTAAAATGGTTGAAGTCAATGTAAAGCTGGATAAGTATGTGTTCAAAACTCTAATAATATTATTGCTGTGTTTTAGCCCGTACTATTTTTGTGTTTAAGCATTTTGTAATTTATGCAATATCTAAGGAGAATCTTAATGTTCTAATTAAGCAATTATTTTCAATAAGTCATAGCAATTTGAAATAAAACTATCTCACTCCAAAAACTGCTACTCAGTATCATGACTTAAAATTTTCAAATAATGGGAAAACCTCTAGAAGTAATGAAAATAATTATTGAGTTTTCTCTTCTTCTTCCTTATTTTTTTTTTTTCTTTCTTTTCCCCCCATTGTTACAGTCAACCAGATACCAGTTTTAAAAATAAGCTGCAGGGATAAATGCACAATTCAGGCATTACATGGTGTGAAGCCAATCAACAACATTGTGTTTCTCAGTTTTTCTGTCTTATTTGACAATTTATATGCAGTAAAGATGGAAAGTACTGCATCTGTTTTTTTGTTGGGGTTGTTTTTTGGTTGGTTGGTTTGGTTTAGGTTCTTTTTTTTTTTATGTCTACTGAACATTTAGAACACTTTTAAGGAAACCACAAGATGTGACAAAATATAAGATATCTCTGTTGTAGCAAATTATGAAAAACTCTCTTGACTCTTATCAAAGGCATCTATGTGATCTTAGTGCCAAAAGTTTAGTCCTATATGTTTAGCAATTTACTGGACTTTGTCAAGAAGTTGGATTTTAGTGCATAACCATACAAAGAAGTTACTGCTCTTATTTATTATGTTTAAGAATCAATACACAGTTTTCTGCAGTCTCAAAAGCAACTTTAAGGGAACGAAAAAAAACCAGTAAAGAGAAATAAAAAACTGGTTAACTGAACACTTACTGTTTTGGAAAAATTGAATTCAGTCTTTATTTTGCAGTCTGTGACAGTTTGCGCTGGTCAACCAGTAAGTGAAGTTCAGTCTTCTAAAATTCAGCAACTTTGTTAGGTAAATCACAGATGTGTCTTTTTCCTCTTTCCTCCTGCCACTTATTTCAAAAGTTTATTTGTATCTATTTCCTCAGGTATTTTTTTAATTCAGCATGGCAGGAGAATTGATACCTAACAATGTTGCTTTCTAAAAAAAATTTGAAGGTACTTTTGCTTTCTAAAGCTGCTATAAAACCATCGAGTTCCCATGATGAATCTTCAACTTTATCTTTTCCCAACATGATATTTGTAGCTTGTTTGCAAAAGTAGTTATTTGAATATTTGAGGACAAATAGGATGAATGATAATGTTCTAATTTTAAAGGGTTTTTTTTTTGGTAAAAAATACAAATTTGACTGGCTAACTGAGATCTCAAGTGGTACACATGTGGAAAGAGATGGAATTAAGGTTACATATACAACCTTTAATTTTAATTTCTTAATCTTTTATACTTAACCATGCATAAAAAACCTTGATTTTTTTAAATAATTATATGATGATTTGGCTGTCAGGCTCTGGAAATAAGTATATAAATTAACATTGTTTAATTGATACAATTTTCTTCTTCAGCTTACCATGGATACAATCCTATGACGGAATGCCCTCAAGGCTACAAGAGGATCAATGCTACATTTTGTCAAGGTATGATAGTGCCCACAATTGATTGTGTTTGTGTACTTGTTTTCTGTGACAGATTCTTTGATATTTATGACTTAGATGAATGAATCTAGTTCATTGATTTGTATTTGAGAAAAACTGTTGAGGCTACTTTTAACTCTTCAAAATATTGGCAACTCTGTAGGGTGTTTTTTTGCCTTCAGGGCAAAAAACTTTTAGGACTTTTACTTATAGTCTCATTTTCTTTGATGATGTATGTAGATGATTTCATAAGGATCTGTTTACTTTGCTCTTCAGTATAAAGACATTGTTCTGTCAGGTTGTTTGCTAAACAGTGATTCTATAGACTTAGTTAAGTCAGATGAAAACAACTTTTTATAATCACAGAGGTTTAGAGTAATCAGAGAAAAGTTCTTTTGGACATAGAGGTTAGACACCACAGTACTGAGAAAAGCCAGACAGTGTCCCTGGCCAGTGGAGATGAAAAACACGTGTACCTGGCTGCCATGTAAAGCAGTGACCCACGTACTTCCAGAATGTGCACAGTGCAGGTGAGGATGTATGGAGTTAGAGACTGTGTAAGTTGTGTTACTCCAAGATTAGACTGTATTATCTCTTGGCTGTAAACATAGTAGTTATCAAAACATACAGGGTTGTGGGATCTGCAGGATCATGAAGTTACAAAGAAAGGCTTGGAACAGTTACATTCTCGTGGCCTATGGCAACTCTATCTGATGAAGGTGAAGAGATACCCATAGACATATGATTGTTCTTTCTGTGTATCTTTGAGCACTCGATAGAGGTGTTGGATGAGGATGTAGGAAAAACCTTAATTGCTTGTTTGACTTGATTGGCACAGCATGAGCAAACAAGAAGGAACTCTGAGAAGATGTGAGCAGCCTTGCAGTGGTACTCTGGAGACATTTGGGAAATAAGGGAAAAATGAGCTCAAGTGAGACTGATATTGCTGTGGTCAGGTTTGTTAGTCATTGTTGATCCAGCAAGGGCAAAAGATGTCCCAACAAAGAGGAGTAGCAGTGGAGAGCAGGATAAAATGAAAGAGTAAATGTTGTTAAAGGATATTTGTAGGCATTTTAGACATAAAGTTAATATTTAACTGAAAACTTTCACTTAACATTCTCATGAGGGAATGTACAATAGCCAGTTGCATAAAGAAATTATTTACCAACCAAAATAATAAAGTTCATAGAGCATTAAACGTCATGCTGTTTCATTCCTGAGGGAGATGTGAGCTGCTATCTGCAAGTATAGACACCTGAGCCCATCTGCTGCTCTGGCCTCTATCTAGGGGTTTACCAGCAGGGTAGGAGCATTTGGGAGACTCCAAGAGAAAACTGGGATGGGTCAAAATAGTAAAAACTAAGTGGAGGAGAGCTACCAATTGCACCTCAGGAGCTTACTCCCTGCTCTGCAGTGAAAAACTAGAGTCCTCTTAATAAATAAAAGGAGTGGGGACATGTTGATGGTAACTTACTAATGAGAACTGAAAAGTGAAAAGGTGAAGCGGTTGAGTGTGAGTCATAAATGGGCCACCTTTTCATGCCTCAAGATGTTTCCAGCTATTTTAAAGGAGATTGTCTCATTCCACATATTATTCATGAGGATTTTTGGAGTCTGCAAAAGAGAGGTTTTCTAACTTTGAGCACAGAAAGTCTCTAGAAGATGCCATCATGGCATCCCTCTGAACATGATCCAGGAGGGAAAAGAGTTTTTGGTATCTTCAGTAGTTGAGCACAAACCCCACACAATAGTTTCCTAGACAGCATTAACCCAGCAGGCATTTGAAGGCACGTAGGGCATTCAGTTTGTTTCAAGAGATTGTACCCAGGTTTTGGCAAATCTTATTCCGTAGAAACTAAGGTAGTCAGGGTCTACAGATGGTTTAAAATGGTCTACTACTTGTTGAAGGTTGCCTTTAGTAGGCTGGGAAATTATTTCATTGAGCATTGGCAGGCTGGTAAGGGAGGGAGAACATATGTCTCTGGGTAGGAGCATTTGAGGGAACTAAGCACTGCCATGGTAGTGTACAGAAATAGATCCATACCTGGTAGGCTAGTCATTGCTTTTTGCACTGGATTTTGATAGATTTTCCACTGACTCAGTTTTGTACCACATAACTAACACTGCAAGAAATATGAGGCTTTAAAATAGTTTGTTTTTTAGTGCTGTCATTATCCCAGAAGAGAGCAAGCTGTAAACTCTAAATATAACTTGTAGTTGATACGCAGAAATCTATAATCTAGAGTTTAATCATCAGATGGGAGTAGGATTATCTCACCAGGAAGTAGGCTGTTGAATTGAGGATGGGGACAATCTCTTAACTTTCTGGAGAAGGCAGAGGTGGTGGCTGTTGGATGTTCCCCCTATTGCCTTATCAAGGCTTGAATGGCTTCTCTGTAGTTTGCTCACCAACACGCTCCAAAAGGAGGTACAAAAAAGGAAGGAACTGGGAGAAGAAATACTGATGAAACAAAGCCATGATGGAATTTAGTACTGTTGAAGTAAGTAACAAGATTACCATTTTCTTTCAGCAGGTCATGATTTTGACCTCTGTTTGAACATTCTTTAGGAAAGCTAACTTCATTCGTGAAAGCTGCTGTCAGGGTGCATTTCAGTCCTGAAGTGGTTAATAGCATGTGCTTTTCAATGGGGCAACCAAAAGTGTCCTGTTAGTTTATATGAAGCAGACATGCTTTTCTAGGAGCAAAGAGGATGGGGCTAATGAAAGAAGAGCTGTCCATATTACTGACACAGAGCAAAGCTACAGCAGTAGATGTTGAGAGAAAACTGTATAAGCTGCTGTCGTGGGAGTATTCATATTCTTTCAATGATCCTTACAATTATATTAGAAGGGTGTGGAACAGCATGTCTATATGCAAGTGTACGTTTTAATTAGATTATTCTTTACTGAAAGGGTGTGCATGCTGTGTGCATGCTCAGAAAGGGCCAGGGCTGCCAGACAAAATAGTAATGAGGATGTATTTCTGAATCCATCCCTCCAGCTTAAAGAGATTGTTGTTTTCACCTAAATATTGTCCAGCTTTCACTGCCTTTGAAAAATTGGGCCTAAAAGCCTAATTAACCTTTTGTTCTACATTGGTTTTGCAGTCAAAAGCCTACAAAGGCTTCATAAACTAAGAAGTATTAGTGTGATTAATAACCAGATCCTGATTTCTTTCCTTTCA
>NW_020955846.1:6960-80267 GCF_003031625.1 Empidonax traillii
TATTTCTGAATCCAACCCTCCAGCTTAAAGAGATTGTTGTTTTCACCTAAATATTGTCCAGCTTTCACTGCCTTTGAAAAATTGGGCCTAAAAGCCTAATTAACCTTTTGTTCTACATTGGTTTTGCAGTCAAAAGCCTACAAAGGCTTCATAAACTAAGAAGTATTAGTGTGATTAATAACCAGATCCTGATTTCTTTCCTTTCAAGTGAGTGAACTAGTATAATGAAACATTCTTCTCTCTAATGTGTAAGTAGGACAACAAAGACCCATCTGTGGGTATGTTAATTCAAACAGTTTAGTGTAATTGCTAGTAAGAAAGCTCTTTTCCCCCTCAGTAATTATCTTTTCAATTGGGTGATTTATTACATGTACACACATGGATGCCCTAAGGCTGTCATTAGAGCCAAAATACAGCTTATCAGAGTTGCAACTTCTTTGTCAGAATCCACATGCAGTGTTAATTTCTGATTCTCTGCTTAGAATTATACTACTGTTTCCTTACTCTGCTAATGGTTTTCTTGGAAAACTGAAATAGAATGAAAAAAACAGCTGGTGAAAAGGTTGGATTCATTTTTCAGGAAACTAGCATATTGCCAGTAGAGCACTTTAGAAATCTTATCTTGAAGAACTGGAAAAATACCTGGACACTTTTTGTTTTACAATGAAGTAAAAAGTGCATGGAAGTTCATGGAAAGTCCCTATATTCTTAAAATAAAATGTATATTAACTTGTAGGAACTAGTACTTGTATGTCGATAGATCAAATTCTATCATAATCATGTGCTCCAGGGACTTAAATCATGATGAAGCCAAGGGAAAAGAGCTTTAAGATAAATATTGAGGGTATTTGTCCCTAAAATACAGTAATAAATTTGTTTTCTCTGCACGTTGTATATTTATTTTACTACTTTTAAGTAATAAAAGAGCTTAGCTTCGTAAGAAATGCTTTTTATGTTACTTAGCTACTAAGTCAACAACCGTCTTTCAAAGAAGTTCTTTTATAATGATCATACTGAGAAATAAATGTATCTCCAGAAACTGGGCTGGGTTGCTCTTTGGACATTGATTATGTGTTTGAGAAGTGTGGATCTGCAAACTTGTGTTCCAGTAAATTCCACGCAAAAGCACAAAATGAGTTGGACTGATTTCTCCTGCTGCTGTTCTGTTAGCTCACAGAAATCTATGGGTCATTTCTTAGAATAAGCAACTGTTTTTCCTGTAATTTTAGAAAATATTGCAATAGATTAATTAGCAATGAAACCTTGTTTTTTATTTCTTTTGCCCATTGTTCTCACTAATCATATTATTTTTGAAGTAATCAACTAAAAAGAAGGCAGAAAAATCTGGATATTATATGTTTTTAAGAACAGAGGATATTAATAGTGGTTAACAATGTATCTATAGTGGAACCAGTCGGAACAGTATTTTCTGTCGTGTTAGTGGGTAATTGATTGTAATTGATTTTCATAAAGAGAATAAAAATTGACATCGGTATATTGAGTCAATTTGGAGATCGTTCAGTCAGATGGCACTCCTAGTGAAGCCTAGCATGTAACTACCAGAATGAGTCAAAATTTTGTAAGTAACGTAAATTATATATTCCAGTCTAAATTTGCAACATGATTTGTTGTGCATATTAAAGCACTTACTGCATGAAAAAATCCATCCGGGCAGATATTTACTAAATAACATTTAATGAGTAGCCACTAGGTAATTTTAATTAAGAAGTTGCCCAGTACTGTGGCAAATTAGTATATAAGTGATCTAGAAGACTTGCTTTGCTTAAATGCAGCAAAGTGTCTTAAGTGTGTGTGGGTGTTATTGAAAGTCGACTTGCTCACTTTACATCATAAGGAGACAAATATTTTCTTTTCACTTTTATTACTTAGTAATTTAACTGAAGTCAGTTGGTTTTTGATAAACACAGAGACTGAAATTCAGAGCTCAATACAGAAGTCCCCCTTCAGAAATTTCCCTTTCCACAGTGCTCAGGGCTGGAATCATTATCTCAAACTGTTGAGATTGCTTGTGTCCTCTGGCACCAGACGCTTGAGACAGAGGGGGTGAGATGGGCCACAATACTTTGTAGCCACAAGTTTATTCTAAATATTTCAGTGAAGCTACCAGGGCTGTGGTGGTTTGACTAGAAGTTCCTGCTTCTACAAGTTCCCATTCTTGGTCCAAATTTCATAAGAACCTTCTGGATAGCATGACTGTCCTAGCTGGAAGCTGTTACTTATTTACTTTTTATACCCTGTCATGTGTTTTCTTAAAAATTGTGAAATTAAACATTGTTTTCTTCTTTTAGTGCATGTTATGTGACTTTGAAAATATGAAATGTTCATTGTCTTTGGAGTCAAATTTATTAATGTAATCAAAAATCACCTCAGATTTGTAACACAGAAAACTCAATGATACAAGTGAGATCTATTGTTTCAAAAGAGATTTTTGTTTTTAAATTAATACTAAACCACTTCTTAGCATTCTTCAGCCTTATATAAATTTTAAATGCATTTTAGTTTACTTCAACATTAAATAGTAATAGAACAAAACCCTGGTCCAATTTTGATAGTGGAATTTAACCATTTAAAAGTTATCAGTGCTCCTGAAAACAAAATTCACTGCATTATTTACATGAATGGTAGCAATGGTTTCTTTCAAAAAACAAATTACAGACTGGTTTTGCTTGCATTTGTTTGCATTGTTCAAAATTCTTACTGTGACCCCTGACTTTTCTGAATTTGTAGACTGTTTTTCTTGAGAATGTTTTCTTTAGAATGAATAGATAGATTTAAATAACATAATGTCAGAAGACTGCAGCTTTGACCAGAACACATTAATAAACTTGTATGTTCAGTTCTAGAATTTTAAGATAATACTTAACGCTCCAAGCTGTGATGATTTTGATGAGCATAAATTCAATGTGCTATGCCTTGAAATGAAAGAATGAATTTAATTTTATAGGAATGTTTCAAATTCTTGTATGTCTGTGACCAAATACGGGCATTGCTCACTATTCAAAAAGGGACTTGCTCCGTGTGTCCAAATGACCTACAAGGCTGAAGGCAGAGAGGACAGCTTTACACCACCTTAGTGTTTCTGCATTAGGCCAGCTGGGCCTGGGTGGTCTGAAGAGCTGTTATAATGGTTAACACAGCCAAAACACAGTGAACTTCTCTTCCTAAGTAGTCTTACAGCTGGAAGCTGCCAAAAGGAAACACTACAGAGCTGATACTCCAACCATCAGCTTTTGTAGGGTGCTCTGTAGTGAAAATTTCTCTGCTGATCAGCAAGTCCTTCTGCAACACTTTGCTTGGCTGTAGTTGGCATCAAGCTCTTCAGGTTATCTTGGCCTGTCAATGTGTAGAAGAGCAGTAGGCCATGAAGCTTACTTGTTTAAATGAATACCATCTCACATTGCTCCCATCTTGCTTCTTTATTTCTGTTTCGTTTTGGAGGGAGTTTTTTGTTGTGTGGTTTTTTTGTTGTTGATTTTTTGTTTGTTTTTTTTTTTTTAATGTCCATGGAGATTACTGTGTTCAAAGTCACACTCTCCACATGAGCAGACAAGCATTCAGTTAGGAAATTTTTGTTTTAGCTTGCTTTTTTTCCCCAGGAAATTCAGTGGCAGTGAGTCATTAACACATTGCATTTTCTGAGAGCAGGCTGACCTGACACCCAGAAGACCTATAAAAATGTGTGGGAAGGTATCAAACACTAACTGTTCTTGTCAAGAGAGACTGTTTTAAGGTCGTCTTGGTGGGAAAGATTGTGGGATAGATTAGCAGCAGTTTGGTTACAGCATCTGGGTTATTGGAATCTGGGAGCACAGTGGTGGCTCTGGAGGGCAGTGTGGTGGCTGACCTCACCGTATATCAAGCTGTGTGCTTAGAAAAAGATATAGGAGTAGCTGAGACACAACAGAGTCATCTGTACAGTGCTGCAGCATCACTGTCAAGACCTCGGTTATGGCAAAGCTTCTGTGAATTTGGGTGAACTCGTGAGAGCAGAGTCAATCAACAGGGCTGCTGGGATGGCGGGTGGCTTCCCCTGCCACTACCATAGACTGAAAGTATGAGTCACACTTTCACGGAGGTGGACTATCAAATTGAAGAGCACAGTATGCCAAGGAACAGTTCCTGTGTTTGGCGTGTGTACTATGAAGGAGCAAAGGGTTGGGCTGTCAGTCAGTGCAGAATGAATGCTTCTTTCATGTCAGTGGGGTTATACCCATTTATTACCATTGAGAAAGGTCAAGTCATTCACATTATCAAACAACAACTATTACAAAATCAATGCTTTATTTATTAGTTCTTTATAAATAATGATGCCTAGTGTGAGAATTTATTCCATAGCCATGCAAGGTGCTGTGTGGAATATCTTTTTGCTTAAACTCTTTTTTTCTGTCTCACTAACACAGAGGCTTTTTACCAATGGAACTTCATTATTCCGCTTTTCTCAAAACCTGAAAGTCACTATTGAATTGGTCTTTGGAAAGCTTTATTTACGTGTGTAAGTAGTACTGCTATTTTATAGTACTGCTACATAGCCCCATAGTATTTCCTCTGTGTATATGAAGGCGTTTGGTCAAATCACTTCTCAAGAGTGTCATCAGTTCCTGCTTCTGCACAACAAAAGATTATTTGGACGTTTTTCTCTAGTTAGTACAATGGAACAAATCAATTCTCATTCCTATACTTGTATTTTATGTCCATATGCAAGAAATAGAGGGCTAAAAAGAAAAAAAAAAAGTCTGTTAATCTTGAATTGGATTTCTCTTCCAGCTGCCTGAACAAGTTGATTCCAGTGCAATTTGCATAGCTGGGAAGGCTGGCAGGTGGTAGGAAATATTTTGGTAGGAAATATTTTGGATTGGTGGCCTTTTACCACAGCCTGAAATTAAGTAGGTAGTAAATCTGGAAGGGATTTTTTTTTCCACCCAAGTTGTTAAATAACCACTATTCTTACATAGATGTATGTTTCTTTTGAAAATGTGAAGGTTTTTGTTTTTTTTATGGCTTGGTTCTGAGGAAACCCTAGATAGGCTTGTGTAATTCAGCATAGAGCATCAGCTCAGTAACTCTATGAGCTCATTGAGAAGACATGACTTGGAAAAGAGGCATTAAAATACACTATAATTAAGTTATGCTGAGGCATCAGAACATGCACAATGAAGTTTACTTTGAAAAGTGCATGAATTTAGAAAGAGAAATATCTGTACTGGGGACTCTGAAAGGAATGTTCACTGGTATTTAGCTGGGACTTAAATGTAGTGGTGCCCGTATTAAATAGCAATAACAGAGTGCATGTGAATTGGGTGTTGTATTTTTAAATACTAGACGTACAAGCACAGTTTGTCTGCAAAGAGATTGAATACAGAGGCAATAATGACAGCATCTGTGAATATTTCCTGCAAAATAGTTGAATCATTTGGAAAGAAAGATGCCTGTGTATTCATGAATTATAGGAAGATCCCATTTACCCGCAAATCAGCCACTTCAATAAATAATGGCACTAAATCTTCACTATTAGTTGGCAAAGGTCTAGAAGATGATTCTTCCAGTCTCACCAAATGTGTCTCCTATGTTCCTATGCCAGTTTTCGTTAGCAATGACATGAAATACAGTTCAGATCTGTAAAAACATGCATAATTTCTATTTAGATTATATGCAAATTAAACTCACCCCAAAGTTCACAATTACAGTTTATAAGCTATATAAAAAAAAATTCTAAAATAATTCTAAAATCCAAATATCCCGGGTTATCTAGTAGGTACTCAAGATCATTCAGCTAGTTGAAGTCTTTAACATGTAACTAGAATTTTGTACCTCCTAACATTTCATTGTAAGTATATTAATATATATATATGCATTTCAGTTCAGTAGCTAAGTTATTCAAAGTTGAACAACTGCTTGAGAATTACAACAACACCATTTTATCTTCTGCGACATACGGACATAGTTCTACAAACATAAAATATATCAGTGTCTTTGCAGGATTTTGCTTTCTGTTTTTATCATGCCTGTATACTTTTAGTATTCAAATAATAAAGCTTATCCCTATATAGATGTTTGACATTCCTTAAAATTAAGGTGGATTCAAACTATGTGTAAAATTATCTAATAAATGCATCATTACTAATTTTAAACATGAAAAATATAAATGCACTTATGTTAATCTATATCATTACTTACCTTGAGTAAATACACGTAAAACGGTAGAATTATTCTCCTAAATAGAATGGAAAAGTGCCAGATTTTTCATGGTCACATATAATCAAATAGCAATGTATTTTATGAGATTTAGTCTTTCCTTGAAAATTAGAGTTATAAAATCTAAGTCAAATTTACATTATTTAAAATAAGTTGCCTTCTTTGCTGATTTAAAACTTAAATGCTGGTTTTACTCTACAAAGAATTTCTGCTAATTCTGCATGGAGGTATATTCCAGAAAGAGTGACCCAAAAAAGTGATACGTTACGTACGTCACCTGGGAGATAGCTTTCATTTTTTCACATTAGAATAGGTTAATTTTCCTATAAATAAAAATGTACACTTTTAATTTGGAAAGGGGAAAAGGTATTTAAAAATGTCTGGTTTTTACAGTGTAGGAAGTAGAGCGATTGTTTTCATTATATGCATCAATTTCTCCTGTGTTTTTCCTCTTCCTCCGAAATCTTTATGTACTTTTTGCCTATGTGTATATAATTTGTGTATTTGTGTAATTTTGTTGAGGATTTTTATTTTGAAATAAACCCAGATATTGAGATTTTTCTTGTATTCACAGTAAAGGATGCAGTCTCTTCCTCTAACTTATTTCCGACAACAGAGACAGTGCTCATCAAAGCAAGTAGAATTGTTTCATGGTTTAGCATTTGAGGACCAAACCACCTATGGGCAAAAAATTCAGTAGGGGGTTCTTGAGTGTTACAGTATTTGCTTTGTATTAGCTCCTAGGTATCTCACAGTCTTCTCTTCGGTCAGGTCTTTGTTGTGCTGGATTTTTGAAAGTGATGGGTTAGTAATAGTTCCTTTCCTCCTGACAACTTTACAGCAGTGTCAATATGCTTCTATTAAGGGATATTTCAGTAATGTCTGTAGTTTGCTAACTATTAAGATTTAAGTTCATTCCTTGTTATGCTCACAAATTATAATGGTATTGAAACAATTATGATCTTCATTTTTGAGTCGGCTGGAACTGTGTAGATGCCTTCAATCATATTTTGAAATCTCAAGACAAAAGAAAGAACCTAGTCTAAGAAATGGAAGTAACTGTCTGAAAAAAATTCAAGTATATCAGAAAATGTCTAGCTTAATAAATATTCTGTGTTAGTGCAATCCTTAAATAAGATACTCTTGTGCTTATATGGGATGTCGTCCCACTCAAAGGTTGGATGGGACAAAAGGTAGACTGCTGTAGGAGAATATTTCAGATGTTTTTTGTGCTCTTTTTTTATACCATTCTCCTTTTTAAATAGTCCACTCCCTCTGAGGTTAGAAAGTCATGTAGTCTGGGAATTTCACTTGAAAATTCCTTTGAGGCAAAGCTGTTCCTTTGTAATTCATGTGGTTTCCATCACATTTCATCCAAAGTTATAGTATATAAATTATCACTCTCTGTCACACATAGCTAAGTGCATAGAAGAGAAGTTTATCCAGGTGGTGTCAAGATACTATATTAGGTATAGCACTGGAAGAGCTGAGGGATAAGCTGAACACTAAGTATTTGGAAAAAAATGCAGCTGGTATGGTAACTGCTAGAGTCTGCTGTACTGTTCACTTCTGTGTAGTGGGACAGGTAGCCAAACTTGTGGAGAAACATTAAAGAAGAAATGTTCTTTCTACAGATTTCCAAGAGCAAACTCCAGCGCATCTGTCCTATTTTGTATATTCAAGTTCTTACCCTCATTGGTTGTGTTGAATTAGGCAGCAACATACAACAAGGTGAAAAGAAATGGTGATGGTTTTATAAGAGGAAAGATAATAAAAAGAGGAAAGATAATAAAAATATTGTATATTTTAGATAAAATGGTCACTAATACCTGATTTTCAAGGAGCTAGCAGAATATCTTGAATTCCACTTGATGTTTACCCAGCAAGGTGGTAGGCATTTTTTCCTAGCCTTAAGGATATGGAGGGAAGTTTTATGTAAAAATCATACATGTAAACATTTTTAAGTAGGTCTATTTCAATGTAGCCTCTCAGTTTTTCTGCAAGAGGAGACATGGAAATTTATGACAGAGGTAATTATAGATTAGAAGGGGGTTTAGTTTTATTTTTGTTATTATTTTAAGGTTTTGATTATCAGTCCAAGCTTTGTTGTTGCTGTCCTCTGAAATAAAATCCTGGCTGACTTAGTTACAGATGGTATTCAGATGATTGTCAGGCAGGATGATTCAGTGAGACCCTGAAAGGGACACTTGTGCTGTTATTCTCGTAGCAGCAAACTTTATCAAAGTAGTTGTCAATTGTTGCAAAGTTGTGTTCCCACAGATACAGGTTGTTTCATGTCACATGTGTTCTCTGCCTCCTAAAGCATATTCTTATTATCAAGACAATAAGCTCTTTAGACTAGAGAAGATATTTTTGCATTGTGCTTCTTCCAGCACAATGAACCTTTGAGCACTATTGAATATAAATACTAATAAAAACTGTAGTAAATGTGTTGAGCAGTGTTCCACCCTGCATAAAATATATACTACATTGCTTTAAACTTGTCTCTGTGAACGTTCTTGTGAGCTGTGTTTGGCTGCACAAGCAATCATCTAGTCAGGAAAAGAGAGGTTGATAAACCAGCCCAAGTCTGTTTGGTTTTTTTTAATTCAAAGTACTCAGGAATGATGTATAAATGTAATTGTGTTTCTGTTATGTTCTCAGCAGTGTTTTAAAAGGTTATAAATCAATTGTCAGTATGGGAAAAAGTGTTGATTACAGTGTTAACTTATAACAGTCCTCCTACATATATTTTTTGAAAAAAAGGTAACGTCTCAAGAAAGAGAAGTATTAATACATGTTTCAGCATCTGATTATTTTCAATTTTCCCACAGATATCAATGAGTGTCAGCTACAGGGAGTATGCCCCAATGGTGAGTGCTTGAATACCATGGGCAGCTATAGATGTACCTGCAAAATGGGATTTGTGCCAGATCCTACTCTCTCAAGATGCATACGTAAGTAATGGTACTAAGCAAAGTACCAAAACAGACACTTAGTTGCATCTCAAAGATTTGATCGGGCCTAACTATTCTGTCACCTTTTTTTTGCTGTCCCCACCTCATCTTCTCAGTTTATTCACTTTACATAGTCAGTCTCAGTGTGTTCGTGCCTATTTTCTGTTTCTTTGTCCTGGAAATGTTGGTTTCCACCAGTGGCTGCCCAAGGTCTTTGCTATCTTTTCCTGGCTTGTAATAAAAAACCTTCAAGGACACATCCAGCCTCGTCATACATTCAGTCTTTCTCAGTAGCTTGGAGTTCTCCTTCCTACACATTTTTTTTCTCCTGTCTCTGTTACTTTCCCAGCCAAAATCATATTTGTGTTTTGCTCTTCCCTCTTCCACCTCTGCAGCTTTGATCAGAGTAGTTTCCATGACTAAACATTTGGCACATTTTCCTTCTCATTAAAAAGGATTAAAAATTAAGAAATAATTAGGAAAAAGTTGTGAACAGCATGAATGCAAAGATTTACCTATTCTAGTCAGCTTTTACTTTGAGATCAGCTAGCTCTGTGAGAAGGGAAGATGGTGTAGAGAAAAACTAAATTTTTCACTTTACATTTTCTGCGAAGAATATGTACAAGTGAAAAATAGCTTAGGAGATAAGCTCCTTCTCTGAGCTGTCTTCACAGCTAAAATATGGTCTTGAGTTACAGGTGAATTCTTTTTTTTTTTTCCCAGCAAAATTATCCAAAGCTACTAGTTAATGACACTCAATTACTGAGAAAGTTTCTTAGCAGTTTGAAGAAAACTTCATATAATTTTTGAGTTGAACACAAGAAAAAAAAGCGGTTGGTTGTTTTTGGTTTTGCTTTTATGTGTCATGTTGAAAATCGGGTAGTCTTTGTATTTTTAAGTGAACAAGTTACCCAAAACTGTTAACCATATGCTAATTTGGATGCATAAATTAGAGAGCTGGATGGGTCTGAGCTTTCTCATACTAGTCATAGCTTATGACCTTTGGCTCTTCCACATTAAAACTAAGTGTAACAAAATGTAAATATCTAATTTTCTCTTTTATAAAAAAAAGTGTCATATATGATACTTTATGCTTTTGCAGTCTCACTGACATAGCCTACTTCTGGATGAATGTTCTAGTGGGTATGTAGCTTTGACACAACTGTGTAATGCCTATGATTGATCTTCAGCAACTGGACTTGTGAACAAGTGAGAGAGCCAATTCTGACTCTATTGTGACAGCATGGCAACTTTTAAATTTTTTCTTTCTTTAAAATACTTATCCTTGGTCTAAGATGAGTTTGAATCCAGGAGTATCTGATGCAAAATAAGATTTTTTTTTTGGGGGGGGGGGTTGATTCTTGTTTGAGAAAGGTGTTTGAAGTAAAACTTCTGCAGGCTGTAATATTAATCCATTTAACTGGTGTTGGACATCTCATGGTGTTTCTCTATTTTGCTTTATGCCTGAATAGTAGCATCGTCTCTTCCAATTTCATTGCAGCTGATAATCCTGTAGTTGCTGAAGAGAAAGGACCCTGCTACCGGTTTGTCAGTGCAGGAAAGCAATGCATGCATCCTCTTTCTGTTCAGCTCAGCAAGCAGCTTTGCTGTTGCAGCGTTGGCAAAGCCTGGGGCCCACACTGTGAGAAGTGTCCACTTCCAGGAACAGGTAAGAACATCCCATTAAAAATACAAGCTTTTCCCCCCACCCCTACGTTTGTTTTGCATGCTTTAACCACCCCCCTTCCCCCCCCGCCCACTATATATTGTAGGTATAGGAAAATTAACCCAAAATCTAGTTAATAGTCCTCAATTGTAAAAGGATCTGGTGAAAGGATGGCAGCCTTTCAGAGTTAGGTACGGAAGTATGTGGGTGGTAGTTTATATTACAGTTAGTAGGATATACATGGTAGTATCTCTTCTTCCTCACCTTCCTCCACGTCCTTACCATCCATTTTGAGAATTGTGGTGACGATGGTGTTGCCTTCTTAACAATAAAAACTTGTAGTTAAACATTTCTTGCCAACTTTCGCTTAAACAATTCCATACTTGTTACATATAGCTCATTTGTATTATCAGTTCCCTTGGAGTTCTGCTGTTCTTTATGTATATAAGGATTCTGCAAATACCAGCTTGTTTGGTCACCCTCATTTAGGCTTCTTATAGATTAAGATACCACATATTGTAGATACTGATTGCTGCTTTTAAGTACTTTCTAATTCTGAATGTTGCTTAAAACTTAAATGCCCATGGATTCTTCAGTCTATATTAATTAAATTTTATCTTTTTGTCCAAATGTATGGCCAAATTAATCTTTTTTAAAAACATAGTTGTTTGTTGCAATATATATGATGTCCAGCCTCTTCAGTATTTTAGCACAGGTATTTGTAATGGCAATCCACTGTGCTTACTTGAATCTGCTGCTGCAGACGTCACTGATATGATACAGGTCATGTATTTTTTTGAAATATTATAAAATGATTTACATTGTCAAAAACAGCTAGCTGCTTTGGGAAATCTACAGCTAGCATTAGAGACATGATGAAAGCAGCAGATTCCCTCCTTTTTTTAAGTTGATCTTACAGAAATGGAAATGACCAACATTTTTGAGCATTTCAGTTGTTTTTTAAAGTTGTTTTTTTCCTGCATGACCACTGGGTCACTAGTTCACTGATCAGAATTTTAAAACTCCAGTCACTTTCAGATAAATAATAGCTATGGATTTGAGTGGAGAAAAACATATATTCTCATGAGATGACTCACAATTTAAATGCAAGTGTTTTGTATATGCGAGAATATTGCGATTTCCTGCCCAATTGTGTGTGTTATGGAGCAGAGAATATATCCTTTTGTTGACTGCTCTCTAGTCACAACAAATACATTGAATAACATATAGAATTGGTTATTTCAGTGATTTTTTTTTTCCCTTAATGTAAAGGCTTCGAGGAGAAACTCTGTGAGTAGAAAATTTTGATGAGCTTTTCCCATTTAATGATTACTTTCATAATTTAAAAACATGTTCCTTTCTGTAACAGGTTAAATTCATAATGTTTCAGAGTTTTCTATGAAAAATGTGTGAAAGTGGCATACTCCAGAATGGGGTAATGTATTTACTGCAGCATCCCATGTAAAAGTCATGATCTCACTCCCTGATTGCTTCTAAAATATTTGTATAGAGTAAATAATCTTCTAAAGAAATACTGAAACCAGATATGTAAGGCCAGGTTTTGAGAGCATTTATCACTGCTGTGATAGAGTAAGGCTCATGTTTCTACTTTGCATTTGAGAGAATATGACCTGAGGCAAGTTTGCCTAAAACCTGAGTATGCATCTGAAGGGACAGACATCAAATTTTCTCTCCTTCTCCTTTGACCAAAATTCCCACCCTCATTTGGGCATTTTTGTGGCAATCTGATATTAGCATATCCAAACAAAAGTATTTCATCATTCTGAATCCACTGAATTTAATCAGTTTGTTGACCCTTCATATTTTCTATTACTAAGACACCATGAGAAGCGATTATACAATTAATGCATACTGCAATTTAATGTATAATTTAATGAATTAATCCGTACACCTATAGGTAGTACTTTGTGTGTTTATTTTAGATGCTAATTCATTTTAAAATCCTGATATGTTTAAAGCAGAATTTGTGAATTTAGCAATGCCCCCCTCCACACACCTCTTACAAAACTGTAAGAAATCACATTGGGCACATGGAAGACTAAATGTTCAGTATTTCATCCCATAAAACATGGCTTAACCTAGAGTAATGAAGCAGTGCCCCCACAAGACTCCTGAAGGTCTCCCTGTCCCTGAGAGGAGCAAAGCTATTATCTTTGGTAGGGAGGAAGACTGACCTGTATTTCTTTTTCATTTTAGTCTTTCAGTAGGATTGCAAACCCTGATATTTATGTGGAGCAGCTGCAGAGATCAGAGCAGGTGCAGCTGCCTGACATTCGTTACTTTTCTCTGTAGCAGCTTTATAAATGAGATTATTTCCCCTCTCTTCCACTGGTGATTTGGCTTTTTTGTGATCCCCAACTTGTTTTTATCCAGCCTTTTTCAATTCAGTGGAATTTGGATCAGGGCTGGTATGAGATCTCTGATGTAGTCTGATGGGATCCTGTGAATCAATGTTGTTACGGTTGATAGTCTTCTGCTCCTCTAGTACAGGGGTGATGAGCTTTTTCTCCTTTGGTTTCTGCAACAAAGAGAATGATAGCATTCATTCCTTATGCAATTAAGATGATAATGACAATTTGCATATTTAAATTAATGCACAGAAATAATATATTGTTTGAAGGGGATTAATGCAAAAAAAATGTGATATAATGATAGATTAAGCATAACTGAGGAAAAGTGGTAAACTGGAGTGGAAACCTCCCAGAAAAAACAGCCAGGACATGCTTTTGGGAGAACGCTCAGTCATATTAGCATGCAATGCATAGCTTGTCTTAAAGTAGTTTTTTGTAAAAATGTATATACAATGAGATGACATTTTTTAGTGGTAGTCATTATATTTTCCACTATGTCAACATATTGCACTTTTAGACTCCTAAAAGGAATATTTTCCCATCCCAAATCTAGCTGCTTTTAAGGAAATCTGCCCTGGTGGAATGGGTTATACGGTTTCTGGCCCTCACAGAAACAAGCTATATCATCACCCTGCAGTTAGAGTACAGCCACCTGTCATTGGCAAGACCCCGATTACTCAACCTGTTGCTAAAGGTACCTCTCCTCCACCTCTCCCAGCAAAGGAAGAGCCAGTGGAGGCACTGACCTTCTCACAGAAAAGTGAGACTGAGATGGCTGTGCAAGAAGGTGAGAGTGGGAAAATTTAGTCTTTCTATGTTTCTGTGCATGTGTCTTCAATGGTATGTTTCTTTGAGTAGTGAGTATGTTTCTTGAGCATCCAGTGCAGGACAGAGAGGCATCACTTCCCCCAGCAGAGCGTTCCGTGTCGTGGAGTGTATCGCATTACATGATTTACTTCTGAAATTTTAGGTCCTACAAGGTGCTGGGAACACCATGGAGAGAGAGACTGCTTTAATCTCATTAATTTTCATGATGAAAAACAGTACATATTTGTTGTAAGACTTTAAAAAAAATTATAAATTAAAAAATATATTGATAAATTTAAAAAGGCAAATTGCAAGGGAAAACAAGAACTTATATGAAATTCCTACTGTTCCTTCCCACAGTGAAGGAAAAAAACCCCAAACCATTCTTGCTTGCTTAAAGACAAACTTTAAAACTTGATTTTTTTTAACAATAAATTATTGCAAATTTGTTAATGATAAGTTATATATCATTATGATATTATTTTACCTTGAAAATATTTCCAGATGTTGATATTCCTTTGAAGGAATTGAAAAAGTTGAATCAGTGAGTTAATAATCTGTGAGTCTGTCAGATTGTTTCTAAGAAAACAGGTAAACAATTCAGAAACCTACAAGGCAGCTGAATACTAAGTAAATAATCGTTGGACAATGTGTAGAATCTTATCCTGGTTCCAGGTTAGTTTGTACACTTGCTTCAGGAACAATTACTTCAAGCTTGCACTGTTTTGAAATGAGGTTAGAGCCTGATACATTTTTGCGATGGCAGCAACCACCTTCAGATGTGATAAAATACATAAGTAAATGCTTTTGTGAAAACTGATTAATTTTCCTTTTTCTTTCTGGTTTTAGTGGCAACTGCAGCTCCCGATCAGGTAAAACATGATGTGATTTATCTAGGAATTAAAATGCGGACCGTGTGTACAAGATATGATACGGATAACTCTGAAAGGATTTAGAATTTATGATTAACAAACAACTCACTGTGGACGTACTATGCAAACCCTGAGGCAAAAAGAGCTCATGTTATTATTATATACAACAACAGGCAGGTAGTGAGGTACAGGAAAGAGATTACTTTAACCTATCTTAAAGGCATTTAGTGGAGGGTGTAGTATATATTGTTCTATCCCATTCTGGAGAATGTATTTTAAAGAGGATAATGAAAAATGCAGACAATATGAAGAAGAGACACAGATACTGACAGCTAGAGAAAATGAGTCAGAGAGAAATAGTATGAAGCTTTGAGAAGCATTTGTGACACCTGCTTATGAGACTTGTATTAGTGCCTAAGCTGTTTTTTTAGGGTTTCTGTGTATTCAGTGGAGAAGCGCGAGTTCATGTGTTAAGTCCTCAATTCAGGAGGTTTCGGGTTCTGTATGTTGAAGATAATGGGATTTGTTGTGAATAGCTGCAGCTGTACTTCATTTATTTTCCTAAAGATTTACAAGCATCTAACATTTCTGTGAAAATAAAATGATCAGTGCAATAGATAAGAGAGAACCTTTCACAACAGTCAGAGACTTAGATGTGATTGTATACTTTTCTGTGGTGCTGAACTGGAATTAAGTGCTATTCTAAGCAAATAAAGACCAGGGAATGGGAGAATTATGGAGGGACAAAGCCAAAGAAGCTCCGTGAAATGGCTGCTTCAAATAAAATCAGTGTTAAATTGTATGCTATTGTATAAACATAGTATTTCATATTCTTTCAGGCTTAAATTGGTGGTGATTAATGATCTGCTATCAAAACCACTCGTGAGAATGTTAGCAGTTTCTCAAGCAGGAGTTTGTGGGTTGTTATGACAGATGAAATAACGGAATGTTTTCAGAATGTTATTTTTTTAATCTTTCTTCTAGGAATTAGCTTCCCTTGATCAAGAAAAGCAGCCTTACCTAGAGCCTGGGCAGCCTCAGCTTTCTCCTGGAATTTCAACAATTAACCTTCATCCACAGTTTCCAGGTAACTTATTTTAACATTTCTTTCAGGATGAGAGAGTGCTTACAGTTCTTCAAAGAATGGGAAAGTAGCAATTGTAATAGAGGTTAACAAAAAATTGACTGAAGCTTCAGAAGCAATTTCTCCATTATCCAAAAAAGAAAAAAAATCATGGAAGAAGTGGGAGGAATAGAGGTTGGCATCAGCTAGGTGACTTGTTAGGTGGCAAAGACATATTTTAAGTAAAAGTGATATCTTGGATTATGTACATGAGAATTTTAATATCAGCAAAGGTGAAGCCTTATACCCCTTTCAAGGGGAAACTGTACTTAGGTGCCTCCTTATAGATTTATGCTTAACTTTTGCTGCAAGTTTTATGACTGTATTTGCTTTCTTTAGCACCTCAGGGTTTCTTCACAAGCAGTAGAATGATGAGAAACCCAATTATACTGGGTTTTTTCCCCTACTCCAGATCAAAGCAGAATAAACAAATTAAAATCTCCATTGTGTCTGGCTTATTCAGTATCATGTGGGAATTCTTTAAGGAGTGAGAGGTTTTGAATGCTTTAAGGTGGTTTTCTTGGATGTGATTGATTTCCATTCCATGTCACACAGTAGTGATTGAGAAAACATCCCCTCCTTTGCCTGTTGAAGTTGCTCCTGAAGTCTCTACTTCAAGTGCAAGTCAAGTTATTGCACCTACTCAAGTTACAGGTATTGTACTTCCTTTTTAGAACTATAATAAATTAAGAAATGACTGAGCTCCTGACACTTCTGTTGTGTGCTATTGTTGAATTACCATAGTGAAGAGAATGTGGCTGTAGAACACAAAGGAATCCTCTTGAGAGAAAGTACACAACAGCACAGCAATGAGGGTGCTGTCAATAGAGACAGGACTGGGCCCTCCCAGGATGTACCTGCCATTTTTGTGCCAACGTAAAAGGTAAAATTAATAATTCTACCTCAGATTACATGATCTGCAAGGAAAGTCCAGAAGTAAATACTTCTTGGATACAAGTCAGGTCATTAGATAGTCTGCACATTTGTTCACGAAGTATACACAGTCATGTTCATTAAAGGATGTAGACCTCATGGGATGTAGATCAACATGTTCTGCAGAACGCAGATGAGGAGTTACTGTTAGATGTATTTTTAAATGTTCTTTTGATATTTTGTGCTATTTTTGATGTGTTAGTTGTCTTGTCTACATCTATATGCTGTTATTTTCACTTCTTGACAATGCAAGTCATAGCTGAATTTTGTCTAAATGATAGTTGTGTCCAAAAGACATGAATATTGTGCATTTACTGAACTATGTGGAGATTTTAACATGAAACTTCTTTTTGTTTGCTTAGAAATCAATGAATGTACAGTTAATCCCGATATCTGTGGAGCAGGACACTGTGTTAATTTACCTGTGGGATACACTTGCATCTGCTACGAGGGGTACAGACTTAATGATCAGCAGACAAAGTGCTCTGGTATGAAATGATGCTTTCAAAAATCTGAAATAACCATGCTATGAAATGCTTGAAATGTAGAATCTGGTCAGGGCTAATATCTACAGAGCAGTCAAGAGTTCCTTCCTCTACTGAATGCTTCCAAAGTTCACACAGTTTTTTATGTCAAATAATATTTGCCAGGTACTCTCTTATATAGCCTTCCAGCTGCTCAGAAATGAACATGAATTGAATTGAATTGAATGAAAACCTTTCCCATTGTGTCATGAAAGAAAAACTGATTAGGCAGACCATCTCCTCTCAGCTTTATATCAGGTATCTAAAATGTCAGACTGCTAAGAAGAAATACACTTCTTTTTGGAGAAAAAAATTAATTGATGCCTATTTCTCAGAATGATATACTCAGCTATCAGCTCTGCAGCCAGATTAAATCCAGGAATTTTGTTAGGTCATTCCTTTCATCTGCTGCTGAAAAAAGAAAGTATATCATAAACACTGAAGAAGCACAATAGGAGATCTGCAAAGTGAGGTCTTCATCCCGTTCTAAGCTAGTAAATTCTGGAACAGAGGCCTCTGATGAACATTAGGAGAGCACAGACTGGCTCTACATGAGCCATTTCAGATTTGGAAGCAACTGTATCTATCTTGACTTTTATTCAGAGTGTACTGGTTCCTCTGCAACTTGGATCAGAAAAAGTGTATTACATCACGTCGCCAGATGATATACTATCAACTTTTCATGCCACCAAAGCTCAGTAACTTCACGCTGTAACACGTGCAATCAGGTGCAAATACAATATTAAAAAATAATTTACACAGCATAGCCAAATGGCAGCTCACAATACCTTTATTTCATCCAAATTGTTTTAATGTTCCATGCTTGTGACTTGTGCTCGTGTTGCACACAGTGTAGTGATTTGAACAGTAATCATGTCACGTTCTTCAGGCCAATGCAATATTCCTATAGTCAAGCCAATAAGAGCATTTTTCTCCAACCAAAACTATTTAATGAATCTTTTTTGCATCTCTGAGGGAAAATATGGACTTTTTCAAGTAGTTAAAATAATTACAAATTAGTCTTTTCAAATGCATGGAATAGAATGCGCACAAAAAATCACAACTAAATATGTTATTCTATAGTCTAATGTTTTCATTTCTTTTGTAGATATTAATGAGTGCAATCAGGCACCCCATCTCTGTTCCCTTGGACGCTGTGAAAATACAGAAGGAAGTTTCCTATGTATTTGCCAAGCTGGATTCATGGCCAGTGAAGATGGAACTGACTGTGTTGGTAATTACTGGCCTTCTTTATAGCAAATAAAAATACATAAATTAATCAAGAAGCTTATCTAAACCCCACTAAAGTCCCCTTTTCCATTGTTTTTTTTTTTTTTTACCTCAATGCCACTGGTACTGGATTGATGCCTGCAGGTGTTTTTAACTGTGTCACCAAGAGAGGTAGCTCCAATCACTTAAGTAGCTCCTATTACTTTTCAAAATGTTTATTTGTTATCATCCTCAGGTTAGCACTGTCTTGGTCACAATATACACACAGCAACACACGTTGTGTTTGCAACCACAGGGCTGCTCGTATTCTTTATTCCTATAGCCTGGCTGTTTCTAGAACTCATTCTCTTTGTGATTACAAGCCATGAGGTAAAGACTGAACTACTTAATGTTTAAGTAAAGCAGAGTTTAGAAGAGACACAAGCGTTCAACAATACCCATTGAAGCAGTTTCTCTTCTCTCTGTCATCTGCAGATTTTGATGAATGTTCAAGACCTCATACTTGTGGAGAAGGCTTTTGTATAAACACCCTGGGCTCATACAGATGTGAATATTGTGATAGTGGATACCAAATGAACAGGAGAGGGGAATGTGAAGGTAGGTTTGGACTCTTCACCAGGAGTGATGGTGAAGTGAAATTACCATTTATTGATAGCACAATAACAGTGCCAAATGTTACTGCTATTTGGAATGATTAACACTCCCTGCTGTTCAAGGGAGGCTTAACACACTGCAGCTTGAGCTGCAAAGGGGCAATTCTCAGAGGGTACAATCTTAAACAAGAAGCCTTTGTGGGTACTCTTCAATGTTTGTCATTATCTGATGTCTGGAACTGCAGTTCAATTCCTGTTATTTAGATTTAAGATGATGCAAAGGACTTCCCCCACTACAGACAGAACCATGTTGGGACAGCTATTTTTATGGCTCTCGCCATGAAATCAGTTAACTTCATTGTTAATCCTTCCCTGTATACTTTACCAGGTTTTTGTTTAAAAAAAGTTATATTTTTTCTATAACAGGTAGTAAATTATAAGTTGAATTTTTAATGTCTCTATCTAGCAGCTATTTCACATTGCAAGAGATCTCAGTATGTCTGACTTAAAGCTTCACATTATTTTTTAGGGTGATTTTTTTGCCTTTTTTCCTGTTTTTTTTTTCATTTTCAACTTGAATTGTGAAATAAAAAACACAAGCAGTTATTTCATTTTAAACATAGTTTTGTTCCTGCTTTAGTCTAAGTTACATAGGACAGAATAAAATTGCTAACATGTCAGGTTGCCTGGCAAATAAGCAACTTAAAGCTACCATGATATATCTACTGCTCTGAGCATTGCTAAAAGATTCCTCTTTCTATTTTTTTATTTATTTAAATGTTTCCCACATTCCACTCTTACAACTAGTCTTTGCAAATCTGCTCTGTGAGTAGGGAATCTGATTAAAATAGGCTAGAATTCAGAATATTACAGCATGTCAAATTTGTTATTAGCTTGTATTTTAAGTAGTGTGGTAGGAGTCCTCTGTAATTTAACTTAACAATATGTAATTTCTGAAACCAAATTCTCTGTTGAAAGTTATTTAAGGTTGCTTAAGGGAAAAACCCTCCTACACTAAATACATCAAACCAAGGAAATGACACATTTGGGGAATTGTTTCACCATGTCATTACACCTTCGCGGTATAGTCACCCTACTGACAGATTTCAGATTCCACAAATAACTGCTTTCCATCTCCTCCACACTTCAAAAACAAAGGCAGGAATTCTCCAAAATGCACACAATACACACAGTTCACTTGCACTTCCTCACCACCTCATCTTCATTCTGCCCTCAAGTTGTACTCACACAGTCCAGACAGTTCTGAGAACAGGTTACAGCAGAAGTGGTTGGTTTTGTTAATTAATTTTAAAAAAGAAAACTCACAGCACTTTCACTGAGAAACTTTTGCAAGTCTGCAGTGTAGTGGCTGAAAAGACCTGTTTCTGTTTTTTTATGAGAAAGTATTCTGAGCTGGACAATCATGATTCTATGAAAAACTGTGATTTGCCTACATCCAGTGAGTTTTTCAGAGCTGGGATGTTCAGTTCTCTGGGGTCTGTAACCTTGTCTGGTTCAATTACAAGTATTGGAGGCCACTTGACTTCTGTGAGCTAGTTCTCAAAACTAGGAGTAAATTACCCCCCTATGATACGTGCTGCACAAAACAAACCTCTTAGGCCTGGGGCAGGAAAGGAATGGGAGTTTAGGAAACTGGGTTTAGGGGTGACTTTGACAATTTAGTTAGTTCTGTGTACTGCATGAAGCAAGTGTTTGGTGGGAAAGGTTTTTTTAATTTTTGTGTAATTAAAGATCATATTATAAAATGATACTGGTGCATGGGAGCAGACTTCAGTGAGGCTGCCCACACAGTTTTAATTCCAGCATCTTCTGATTGTTGGTCACTTGACAGCAAGTCGCATCAAAATGTAATTTTTTTGTATGCAGTCTCCTTTAGATTGCATATGCTGCATGTGCTATGGGTTTCTTTGGTGCAGGATAAGGAGTTCTTGCTCAGAGCCTAGATAATGAGTTCCATGACATTTTCAGGACCTATCTCTTGTTGTTGTGGGTAAACTAGGACCTTGCCTGATACAAGTCCCACTGACACCCTAAACACAGCCAGCTGCAGTGATGTGGCTTGTGCCTGCTGTTAGACAAAATTTTCTTCCTCCCTGTAAACATCTTTAATTATCATTCACACAATTAAATTCTTAATCCACATAACACTTACATGCTGCATAGCTCTAGAACAATGGAGAATACAAAATTCCACTTGGCTTTTAGTTACAATTTTTATTGTTGTTGCAATGAACTTCCAAAGTCTGAATATAGGAAGAACCTCAGGGCACTTCAATATGATATAGGAGTGACATAAGCAAAGTTATTCTTACCTAAACCAGAAATCTGACATGGTGTATGTTCTGCAAGGCCTACCAAAGATTTGTAGTATAACAGAAAATTCAGATTCAGTTGCAGGTACTATGATCTAATGTATTTCTCAGAGATGCCCCTTTTCTGGTACAAATCTGTTTGAACTTGTCCTTTGCTCTGTCTCTAAGAGATAAAGTAAGCAACTCTTTACAATGCATTAATATAACAGGAGCAGAGTCAGAATAACCAATAACAGAATAACAGTAGTTCAGTGTTCTGTTACAGCTTTGACCAGTATTTCCTTTTTATCTTCTCTTTTGAAGACATTGATGAATGCCTGACTCCAACTACTTGTCCAGACGCACAGTGCCTTAACGCTCCTGGCTCTTACCAGTGCATTCCCTGCAGAGTGGGATTCAGGGGCTGGAATGGACACTGCCATGGTATGTTTAGTACTCTTTGTCTCTCCAGTCATCTGTCATCTGTTCTGAGGTGCTTTATTCCATATTCCATCAGTCCTACAACCTGA
Organism: Empidonax traillii; assembly: GCF_003031625.1. Classification (NCBI taxonomy): domain Eukaryota; kingdom Metazoa; phylum Chordata; class Aves; order Passeriformes; family Tyrannidae; genus Empidonax; species Empidonax traillii. Next base: position 29,093 of record NW_020955846.1, read on the forward strand.
TGGCAGTGTTGTGCCCTGGGCCCTCATTTTATTCAATAGTAATTGAAAATATGGAACAGAAAGGGGATTACTGTCAGTGAAATACTAGTAGGATGTTGTTTGGTATTAGCAAATGGAAAAGCATGTGAGTGCTAACACATCAGTGTGACTGACTAGAAAATTTTTCAATAAGATATGGGACTTTGCTCACAAAGCATATTAATAAACCTTCTTAGTTATCGCTATGTCCAGCAAAATATAAGAATATCTGAAAGCATCTTGTCTCACTTCAGGTTAGGATTTTAGGAAAGATTTCTCACATTTTACTTTTGTTGATTTGTTTTTAAATGTTAGATTTTTATTTTTTTCCAAATCAGCTTTGACTATTTGAGAGAAAGGTAAGAAAGATCAAATTAATCCGCTGTGCGAAAAGAAATCTATTGGGTTTTGAATTCCTCTTTTTGGGACTCAACCAGAAACTTAAATTTAACATCAGTTGTGAAGGATCTGCTGTCTGTTGTGAGTACTCCTGGCCACTCCATGCAGTATGTGCCCTATAATTTGTGATGGTTAGAATAAACATGGTACCTAAACAAGTGTACAATAACATACATATAAGGAGTGTTTGCATTATTGTTGTAGGTCAGATTGTCAGTGTACTTCGATAGCTCATTTCCTAATGTTTCCCAGTTGCTGTGATTTGTTTCAGTTCACAAAGCAATCTAAGAACACTGGTTGAAATAGCTCTGGAGGATGGGCACCTGCTGTACTCCACCTGCAAATGTGCTAGAGCCAGGTTGCAGTGAAGCATCTTAAAAATGTATGGTGTGGCTATCAGAGCCTCACCACAAGTTTTTGCTGTACAGGGTACACCTTTCTCAACCACCAGGTTTTCTAGAGAAGGCATACTGTCTGAACAGATCTGCCATGTCATAGCCACATATTTGGTCTTGTAATTTTACTTACTGTGGAGGAATGTATTTCTCAAGTAATTTCATGGTTTTTAATGGGGTTGTAGCAAGATATGAAACGTTTACAAAAAATTAATGGGCTTAACTTAGAACAAATTACTCCACAGTCATCTTTGTTTTGTTCCTTCCCACCTGCCTGGCTCCCCTGCTGCCCTTGCAGAGTGTGGCACATGTACTCTGTTAGAACAGTTCCGTCTTACTTAACTCCTTTTTTGCAAAAATGTTTACTTAGTTTTGCATTCTTTCCTAATATCAAGCTTGATTTCTATACCTATTTATAAAACTAGCCTGGTTGAAAATGCCATGGCATAACTTTCACTTGTTCCATTCTTGCTAACCAGGTTAGTACGAGCAAAATGAGAGAACTCATTGCTTTGCTCAGATTTACAAACAGAATTATGTCATGTAAGGAATAAATCTTGGTTCCAAGTTACTGAAACTTTTTTTCCTTGTATTACTGCATGTAGTTTCCCTTTTTCATTTGTTTTATGAAATGTTCTAAGCATCTAGACATTCTCACTCACTTCATTAGTGATGTGATCAGTTGATTTTTTGTTTATCCTAGACTTACATCATATTGGAAATGAGCCATAGACTTTTCAGAAAATGTAATGCAGACAGTTTGTCTTAAATCTGTAGCTCTGTAATATTGTACAGCTTAAATACACTAGAAAGGAAAATATTTTCCATTATCTGTGAAGGATATGTAAGTCCATTGTTCCATAAATTCATTTGTTTCTCCTGTTAATTTAGATCTGTCGCAGCTCTGCTGGTTTTCCCCAGTACTGTTTTCAGTATTTTTTTACCTCACTTCATTCCTCTGCCTGCATTTTATGCCATAGAAAATCTGGTGTAACAATTCTAGAGTTCTAGATGCCATTTATGTTGTAATTTTCAAGGGTTTAAAGCCAGGAACATAGCCACTTCTGTTTCTTTAAGGCAAGCCAATCAGTTCACTTCAAGCTTGGGTAGAGTACATTCAGTTGGAGTTTAGGTGGGAATATCCAAATCACATCAGAAATAAAGAATGACACCTGCACACCTCGCCTCCTCATTGTCTTGAAATTGCTACTGTCCCAGATCTTTCAATGCATTCGTGTTATACAGACACTGATTGATTTTTAAGCTTTCTTTCAATCACTGATTTATTTCTATTCCATTTTTATCTCTCTACATTTGCACATTCAAATAAATCCATGTATCATAATGTATCTAGAGCACACTTCTGTGTGGTGATGAACAAATAAAAAAAAAATAGATTGACAAAGCTCTCCATCCTCGTGGTGGATTTTGGAGCTCTGTAGTTAACTATTTTTATCACTGTGGTGGATTTTAACTTTTATCACTGTGGTGGATTTTAGAGCTCTGTGGTTAACTATCAATATTCAGCTTGTACAGCTTTAAGAACCCCATTAGAAGATATCAACAGTAATACACAGGTCAGCAGGGCTAATCCGTATACCTCTAGCCCTACTCTAAGGAGCTTCAATAGAATCAGTTACAGGTCTCATTTCATCTCAGAAATCTCATTTAGATTCTGTTACTGTTTTTCTGCTGGCGTTATTGGAAAGTCTCTTGATCTTGAAGTCCCATCCGAAAATCAGGTTTCTTTTTCAAGTAGATTGGAGGTAAATAGATGAAAATGAATCTGCAGGAAGCAGGTTTGTTGTTCGGTTGGAAATTTGTGTGCTTGACTGCTGAATTAGGTTCTGTGTGTTTTAACAGATTCTTCAATTAGAGCATTGATCATGAATGTTTAGAGCAAAGGTCGTGTTTTGTAGAGCAGGCACGTTTTGCAACAGTAGGGATCTGAGAAATTAACCTTGAAGAAAGGTAACATTTACTGAACTGCCATAGCAGAGCACCTGTGCTGGAAGCCACTTCATCTTCTTGGCAATAGGACATCTTATTTAGAGAGTTAGAGGCTTAAGTGAGGAAACAAGAACTGTAGGTCATTTGAAACATGGATGCTAATGGTGATTTTGTTTGTGTCTGGGGAAAGAGGGCTTTGTCAAAGTCAGATGGTACAGGAGCTTTTAACGAGCCATGAGTGATAAATTCATGAGGAAAATGGTTACTGCACATATTCACAATAGCTAATAAGAGCTATGATAATGATTTAAAGACGTCTAATCTTTTTTCAGCTCTTGCTGTGATACCGCTGCCTAAATAGCTCAAGTGCCTCTAAAAATCTGCTGGGCTTTATGCTGATGGGGTTTGTGTGCTTTCTGGTGGTAAAAGACAGGATAATTGGGAGTAATATGATTTCTGGCACATAAAAGCACACAAAATGTAGTTCTTTTTCTGCACCAGTGAAGCTAAAAAAAACCATCGTTTTTCATAGAAACAGGGATACATGCTTGCTGTTGACTACTCCCCCAAAATAAATAAATGAAATTTGAAAATTAAACCACTGCTAGGAAAAAGACAGTAATTGTTTTTTTAGAATACAGAATTAATTCTGGCTGCATTTATAACAAAATATTTCATTTATTTCTATGTCTGATTTCTATTTTGTTGATTTATACAAATTGCATTCAGAAGGAATTCTTGAAAATTATTCTTAAATAGTAACATAGCAATTTTCATGTTGGCTAAGGAAAGTGGCCCATCTAGTTAATACCCTTCTTTCAGAGAATGGTGAAATTAGGTGTCTATGGGATAACTTATAGAAAAAAAGGTTTTTTCGAGTCCTTCTAAATAAAGGATGGTTTGTGACTAGGAAGATTTTTTTATAATCCTATGGAGTTCTTTGTTGCATATGTAGATTAACCTTACAAAGGAACCTGCATGAAGTGCAGAAATCCCATTGAAATTCCTCAGGAATTATAGCCATGCTTATGTCAGAATTTGAATAAATTCCCAAGCTCAACTGAAAGGTGGTTGTACCCAACTTAATTTTACACTTGTGCTTTCTCTCTTTTCACAGATATAAATGAATGTCAGTTTGGCAATCTCTGTACAAATGGACGCTGTGAAAATCTGGAGGGATCTTTCAGATGTGTTTGTGGTCAGGGTTTCAAACTCTCAGCATCAAAGGATCAGTGTGAAGGTAGGAAATAATATGATGAAAATTCATAAGATTGCACTTTTTTTTTTGTTTAATCTTTCTTTTAATGGAGAAGCACCAAATGTACTTCACTGATGCTAAAAAACCCAAAATATGAGAATATGTATTTCCATTTTATGGCTTCCATGATCACATTGTAGATTTTGACATGTTATAAAGGCAATCAAAAACATGTAGTAATATTTATATTGCTGAATTTAAATTTCTGCAAAATCCTTGGCATCTCTGGCGTTTTGGAGGTGTGGGGACAGTGGCTTTTGCTGCCTTAATTGCTTTTCTTTTTATCTTTCTTTTTCTCCCATGAGAGTGAGTGGAAGCAAAAACCTAGGCTACTCCCTTTTGGAACTCAGCAGTGTTAGTTAACACTGAGCTGTTCCTTGCATTGGTGTCACTAAAATTCCAGTGGTACATTGTGAGAAAGAGAATTTGGTGTCATATTTCTAAGAACAGTACCTGTACCTCCGAAGTGTCAGTTTCCACATTTCTTCCATGTCTAAAATTCCTTTTGGGACTGCTCCAGTGGAACAAAATTAGCTCTGATGTTGGAGTGAAGCAGTCTGAGAGAGAACCTAGAGGGTGTACTAGAGGTATGAATATTCTTCTCCTTTGGGAGAGGGAACTTGAAACCTCTCCCTAATGGTGAAAATCTAGGACAGTGTCTCCAGGCTGTGGAAGCACACAGAAACCTATACATTTCTTGTCAAACGTTGGGTTTTCTGCTTTTCCCTTTCTGTTATCCTTCCCTAAGTGTCTCTGTACAGCACCAAACACTTGCAGACTTCTGAGTGCTAAAAATAACACAGTAAAACGAAATGATCGTTCATATAAATTTGTCGGCAAGTTTGAAACAAAACATCAGTGTAAGTTATGTGTCTTGAGTGAGTTAAATGTGCTGTTCAGGACACACAGCAGACTGGTCTTGGGGAAAATATGTAGACAAAATTTGACTGCTTCCTCTGAGCCTTTCATGGAAAAGAACCCTTGCCAAGCTGAGCTGGCATGTGCAGACTGTTCTCTTAAAGTGCACCCTTCTGAAGTAAAGACCTGTACACATGCCCAGATGCTTCGTGCAGCCCCACAGCTTTCGATGATCCTTAAATTCTAAACTTCTGTAGTTATAAAGGACCATTACTCAAGAGGTCAGACTACATAGCCATAACAGAGACCTGAAAAACCTCATTGAGTAACTTTCTCCTGTTTGAATTCAAGTGTATTTTCAGAAAGACACTCAGCCGTGCCTAAATGCTAGAAGTGACTAAGAACATACCATGTCAATTTAATTATGGGTTCTTAATGAAGATTTTATAAATCACGGAGGGAAAACAGGCTTCCCAGCTCAAACAAGACATGTGCTATGTTCTGAATTCGAAGCACCACTCCCCTCCAATATTTTGAGTTTTCCATAGGAAAATTTAAGTTTGGTGTTCAGTTCCATCTGTTAACTCAGGCTGACCCCAGTTTATGAGAAATGAAGCACAGAGGGATTAGCAGTGTTGTGGAAGCAAAGAGACATTTCCCTCCACTTAGATGACTAATGCTGTTACAGGGCAAGTATTTTAAGGAGCCTTAATGTACAACTTAGCAGGGAAACAGCCTGTCAGTGTGCATCTGAATACCACACCCTGTTAAAAGGTGGTGATCCTGCTGGAAAGTATTTTGTGGGTTTTGCTGACTCACTGAAGTGACTGACTTGTTACCTTTGCCAGATATAATAGAAACAAAAGCAGCTCTCAAGCAGCCTGTGTGTGTATTGTGAGTCTGTGTGTACCCATTTGTGCACTGAGGGATAAGTTGACACTACAGAAGAGAATGCTGAACACAGTCATCTCAAGGAAAACATGCAGTCTGCAATTTCATATAATTTTATGCATCATATTGCCTGTCTGTATTTCTTAATAAATAAGAACAAGAGAAGCAGTACTGGATATTGACACTCTGCTGTTTTGTTCAGAATTGGTCTTTGCACCAGTTGATTAGTAATGGGTATTTTCAGATGTGTTACATTTTCAGTGTCTCTTCTGCTGCAGATATTAATGAATGCCAGCACCGCTCACTCTGTACAAATGGACGCTGCAGGAACACAGAAGGATCTTTCAGATGCATTTGTAACCACGGCTACTCATTATCATCTGCTGGAGATCAGTGTGAAGGTAAGCTCAGGGACCTAAGCTACTGATTCATTTTTTTCAGTAAGATCTTGAGTATTTCACCTATAGGCATGAAATCTTTTGAGAATGGGGTAGAAATATGTGTTGCCTCTCTTTCTTTCTCTATAATGTCAAACTTCAGTAATCCCCACCTACACAGCCACATAATCAATGGATTCTTAGGAATAGTCCCTGTCATCTTTCCATATACAAGAATCAGTACATGTGTTTCTAACAGAAAGAGCAGTTGACATTATTACCAAATAAGAAAGAGCAGTTGACATTATTACCAAAAACAATTAAGCCTTTCCAAACCTTGTTGTTTATATTCTGACACAGAGGTTCCATATTATAAAGCTTCTGCCAGCAGACGCTATTCTCATGGGGGCCTGCTAAGTTAAAACTTCTTCTCCAGCTGGTTTTAGGAACCTGAAGCCAGCCCGACAGTCACATGTGCACTGGCAGGAGAAAGTAGTATAAGACGAGCTCCAGGGGATCTACTGGTGGTCACAGCTTTGCACCATAATCTACGTACTGAGCATGTAAAAACAAAAGTAAGAAGTGAAAGATGTACAGTAAATGTAGGGAGAAATGTTGTGTTATAGAAAACAAAAACTTTCTATTATCTCTCAAGTAGAACCATTTATTTGTCCAGTAATGGCAAACTGGCTTTTTCTAGTGAATCATTTCAAAGCTACTGCCTCTTCTCTATAACATCTTCTGGCTATAACACCTGATATGGTACATCTGCTGTGCTACTCATGGTCACCGTGAGCATGTAAGATTACTTATTAGTGAGCTTCAGGAAAGATTGTACCTCAGTTGCTTTCTTATCTCACACTGGCAGCAGGAAATAGCTCTCAATTAAGGTCTCACTGTATGTGTGGTATTAGCACATAAAACCTTTTTGACCTCTAGTATGCTTTCTGTAACTGCTTACACCATGGAAGATACAGCTTCTTACTGCTCTTCTACCAAATGGTGTTCTGCTGCTAGGTTATCGTCCACACAGCACATGGAAGGCTCACCTTCTCCCTCACAGCAGTGTCAGGAATCCTTCTCTTCCAGTGATCCAGGCAAAAGAGCAGTTCCCCCTGAGCCAGCCAAATACTGTTTTCTCCAGGCAAACCTTTAACAGACTTTATCATCAGTGATTATGCTGGATTGTGAAAATGAGTGACAGCACCTCTTGAAGTTCTCACCAACAAGGAATGAGGATAATCTCATAAAATCTCCCTAGCACAGTGATACTCTTTGGTACTGACCTATTTGGAGAATACATTCATGCAAAAATTTAACACAAGCTTTTCAGAATTCCTGGTGAGTACCAGCATCACTTGCATCAGCTTCAAGAAATGTGGGCTGATGATGCCAGGCACTAGAAACTTATGTCAAAGAATTTTGCTCTCATCTGGCTTCAAGATCTTCATGAATTGCAGCAGATGCAGAAATACTGTGTCAAGAATCAAAGAAAAATGTGGTGAAAGGGATCATGGGTCTTCCTACCTCCCAAAGGCAGAACAGACAAGAGGTATCATGCCTGAGAACTACTCATCTAGCCTGCTTTGGGTACGCTTCAGCAGATGAGATTCCAAACTTCTCTTCAGACTGCTTTGGTGCATTTCGTACATCCCAAGAAGTCATGGTAACTGTTGCAACTCTCCATCACCAGGCCTATCGGGTCCATGGTCCATGCTTTATTTTTAACCTTTTCTTGGTAGTTTTCAAGACAAAATAATTTCGAACTCTTTCAAAGCAAAAGTGGGATTGGATCAAACAAGGAAAAAGGTTAAAACTGCTCTCTCACCCTAGAATCTTTGTCTCATTTGCAAGTCTGCTACCAAATCTAGAGCTTCTCCAGCCAGTGACATAGTGATTAATTTCTATAGACACAGTTTTTTCACTGAAACTTTTCATAAATATTACAAGTCACCCACAAAATCTATTCATCTCTTGAAATGGAAGGAATTCTTCTGTGCTTTTATTATATCCCTTCAAAATTTTCTGAAGTATAGGATATTGCAGACTTGTACCTTGGAAACTACATTTATACAGACTATTCTTGTTCTTCTGTCAGTAAGAGTGGTTGGTGCTACTGCTTTAGCTGCTATACATTCTCCTCTCTTGTTTCTCCTCACCTTGTAATGTAATTATTTTTGAAGGCTCCTTGAAGCGTTCAGTGCACATTTGGGGAACTCGGGCTACAATTTTAAATCTCACATTATTTTCGTATCAGTGAAGGTCCTCAGCTTCACAGCCATGTTCCCATCTTCATGAAAATGGCTTTCATTGTGACTGTTAGTTCAGCCAGATGTGTGTGAGAGCTACAGGGCAGAGTTTCCATAAAGACAAAATAACCTTGACAAGACATCTGGTGTTTCTCCACATAATGGCCTCTGATCTTTGGATTAACTTATTTACCTGAATATTTTCTAACACTTCACAGAGAAAATGAGAAAGAGATGATAAAAACTGTGGGTATGGTACAGCACAGTAGTCTGGAAAGAACAAAGTGGTTCAAAATCTGTCCAGTTTCTCAAAGCGTCAGGTATGGGCATTTGTCATACCAGAGGATACCCAAAAATGTATGATGCTGCAAAGCCAAAGTGATTGGCAAAACGCTTGCAAGAAATGGGTTGGTTTAATTAGGATTTCTTCTGGTTCAGGAGTTTTCTTAAAGGTGAAAACAAAAGAAGCAGTTTGCTGGTTTGATCATTATAACTTGTGCAAACTTCTAGGGGTATTGCAGAATTTGGCAGAAGTATGCTGTGCTTATTTTCAGCTATGATTTTTGCAACTCTCTGGCTCAAGTTGTTGTCTGGAAGTCTTTGCACAATATTTTACTTGTTTAAGAATAAAGGTTATTTGCAAATAACTGTTAAATACATTGGTTTATACAAGTATACATGCAGTATATGCACTCTATGTGCATCCTCATGCTGAACTCTTCAGAAAATAAGAAAGCTGGACTGAGGCCTTCAATCCTTCAGTTCTATTTGAGAGCAATAATCCATATGCCCATTCCTGATGTAAATGCCTGTACACCCTTTTATCCAAGGCTGAGGAACTTTTTCCTTCTTCAGTAGCTCTAGAGACTTGCTATTACCCGCTTGGAAACCTTCCACTTGAAGATAGTAGCCAGAGGTCTGCAAGATACATGCCCACATGCATGTAAATCTTCTTTCTGCCTGAGTCTCTCATTCAGCATCTTGTTCTTAAGTGACATTGAGACTTATCTGCTCAGTCTTGCTTTGAATAAGAGGGAACATGAAGTGTGAGTGCACTTGTGAGTCCTTATCTCAACTTACAGGAAGTGGGAATGTGCACCAGAGGGATGTAAATTACAGACTGTAAATCTCAAAGAATTCAAGTTACTGCAGGAAAGTCTGTCTGAAGCATAAGAGACTTCAGTATTCTTCTAAGAGCTTTCAGAGATTTTTGTGACCAAAACAATCGGACACTCGTGTGTAAAGGGTGGTAAGAAGCACTGAATGTCATAAGCATGAGTTTTTCTGAAGATTCTCTTGCAGCAGCTATAGGATCTATGAAGAGTTGCATCAGAGAAAGGGAGGTTTGCATCCTATATGGAAAATAATGCATTTTGACTGAATTTGGCAGAAGGCACCTTCTTGTTGTGAGACTTGGCATTAACTTAGCACAAGGGAGTCATTAATTTTTTTCTCATGATCCTAGTCAAAATCAGTTGCTTTTTAAATAAGCCACAATTTATTTCTCAGTTGAAAATCATTATAAAACATATGGTTTATCTAAAGGTCACAACTTTGTCAACATTAAGTACAATTTTATCTTCAATAACATTCATTTATGTAAGAAAGCTATCCCTATTTCTTATTTTTATCAAATAGATTAAATCCCAAGGAGAGGTATATCGTGTGGGCTTTACAGAGATAAATGTAGAAATGAGGTCATGTCCTCTTTTTAATTACAATTGTTATTCATTCCTGCAGCACAGGAAAAAGTTACAATTCTAATGAGCTAAAATCCATGCTTAAGAAATCAGAATAACCAAAGGCACTGGGAAAAGTCTTTGGTTACTGTTTTTCAAAGGAAATGCTACATTATCAAAGCCATAGACGCAGTGAATCATTAGGTAGGGGACTGTGGAGGCAGAGGGAAGTTGCTTCTAAGAGGCTTTTTTGTATTTGACCCTCTCACTTTCTGTTTGCTTTTAAAACTTAGAGGTACAGTCATCAAATATCTTGTGATCTTTAGCTGTAGTGAAACCAAAACTGTGTAATATCACTGGAATGCAGGCACTTGCTGAGTTAATCCCATGCCCGTAGTAGCTGTACTCTGTTTCCTCTACTGGACTGCCTTTAAGCCCTTTGAAAGACAACGGGAAGAAAAGACTTTAGGTAGAGACAATGCCAGTGTGCTGTTCTTGAGATATTTTATTATCTTGTGTCTAGCTTGTATCCTGAAACTTTTCCTGCTGTGTGTCAAGACACTAGGGCAGAGTCTACAGGCCTGAAGGCTTGATGCTGGGAGTGTGGTGTACAGGCAGCTGGGAACGAGACCCTGCGTGCCCAGCCTCTGCAGCTGGATTTATGGCTTGGGTGCAGCACTGTGCAAAAGCAGCTATTCAGCTTCATGACTAAGCTGCTAAGCCTGTGAAATGTCTCTGTTGGTTGCACGAGCTGCCTGCAGTACCCGTTAGCGCAGCAGCGTGCACATGTCCTGCAGGCCTCCTGCCCACGTGGCTCTTCTGTGAGTAGTCTCCGCAGGCATGTCCTGTCTGGTGTGACACACCAGCTGCACTTGGGCTCGCCCATACTCAGGGGGATGTCTGAGTAGGTCACTTTCAACCCAGGGATCTCAGTATAGTGGTTTAAACATGTCTAAAGATGCCTATTGCAAATTCGCATCAGTAGGTATTTTTTGTGTCTGTCGTCTTAATGTACAACTGCTTGGATTTCTTTTAACTGCATTACTCTTTTGATACACTTTTGTGAGAGGTGCACATGGCATAATTGCTAGGAATAAATCACATACAACCCCAAATTTCAAAGCCCTCTAGAAATACGAGAAATTTGATGATATGATGAAAGGAAAGTTAAAAGGACATCCTAAACTGTAGTAAATTTGATTTCCACATATGCACACAGTTGCTTCAAGTTGCCATTAGTATCAAGGTATCACTATTAAAAGTTTCATTAGTTTTTACATCGTCTAATTCAACATTTGACTTTTCATTTCAGATGTTGATGAATGCCTTCAAGACAGCAATATTTGCCTTAGAGGAAACTGCATAAATACTGATGGGTCTTACAAATGCACTTGTCCAGAAGGTTTCCAGCAGATAGCGAATAGGGGATGTCAAGGTATGAAATAGCTGTAAAAAATACCTGGATCATTATTATAAATGTGCAAGTTTGTAAGTGTAACTTGTGATATTCACTAAGGAATGCTAAGGAAGAAAAACTCATTTATCATTTGTAGTACTTTCTTACTCACTTTGTATTACTCTCTGTAAATGTATGCTGGGAAATTATTTCAAACAGCTGAAGTCTCAGCCTCTACAACTTGAAAGAGATTCTGTATTAGCACTAACAGAGATAGAGTGCTGTTCTTTTCCCAGGTCTTGGAAACTTTTATTGTAACAGAACCTTCTGTGTGTTATTGAAGCAGTGATGCAACAGCAAGAGCAGTATAGTTAGTGTCAAGTCACATTAGATAAACCTCTCTCACTTCTAAAACACTTGCAGTGCTTTGTGGAGGATGGGTGGGGAGGAAGAGAATGTGTTATCTGAGACTGAGTCAGCCGTTGCCAAACCCAGAAAAATACTTCCCAGGTTTTAGTTCTGAATGATCCCAACTTCGTGTTGGCACAACACCCAGGCATGCCTCACAACTCCATTTTGCCATCCGTTTTTATGAGACAGGAACTGTGGTATCAGAGCTGGAAAGTGAGAGCATGTTCGTGCTCTAAATGACTGTAGGATCAGGACTTTGTTTTGGCTGCTCTCTTATTCACAGTTTAGGCTTGAGCTAAGAGACTGTATTCCAGCTGATCTATGGTGAAGATCTTTAGCAACCAGCAGTAAATTCCCTTTAAAAGTTCTGAGAATTATGTGACTGCTTTCTAATTCCAGAAATGTTGCATTCAGCATACGAAGTGCTGTATTAGACCTTGTTTTAGCAGGTAAAAGAGAATTGATCACAAGTTAAAATCATTGCCAGCTTTGATATCCCTCTATTCTCTTTACTCTGTCATCTAAAGTAGTAGGATGTGGGCTTCATATTTTAAATGGATAAATATAATAAAACTGAAAGCATGTATGAGCCAACTAAGGGACAGACAGTACAGACAGAGAGCTATTGAATTAAACTGGCAAGTTTATCACAGAATGCAGTGTCTGCAAGTTGAATCTGGACTTGAAATTAGGAACATACACTTTGGTAAGGAGCAAAGTTGAAAAGAGTCCAAAACATGAGAAACTGCAGTTTGCTTTTTCAGACTTATTATACTCTATTTACCCAGCGTTGTTAATTTTGTTTTCCTGTCTTTTAATACATCATTCTACCTTGTGTAATCAGCTGGTTCTACTTCCAATATTTTTCTAGCAGTTTTCAGAAACTGACAACTAAGTCTTGAGAACAGTGTAGGTCCTGAGAATACTGCCATATTGTCCTTGTCATTACTGATATCCTGCCCTTCCCAGTTTCCAGGGAGCTTCAGGAAGTAGTTGTTGGTTTGCATTTGTTATGAATTCAAGAGAACTTTATACATGGTGGTGTTGTGTTAAGCACAGAACGATGACTTTTCCTTGGGCACCTCATGCAGATACAGCTTCCCCAAGCTGCCTCTTCCCGTTCTGCACATGGCCATGATTTTAGGACACTAAAGTCTTGAAGGTTTACACACAGGCTAGAATAAGCTTGTATCTAAAGAAAATTCCGTAGTGGATGTCATGGTCTTGAGATGATGGTATTGAAATCATAGTTTCTCTAGTATATGAAAATTACTGTCTACTTTGATACATTTTGGATGGCTGTAACAACAGACAGAATCTAAGCAACAAAAGATAAAGTTAAGAATGAGACATTCTAGTATTGTGATGATGGATGAATAAGCCGCATGTGTAAGTTTTGTCTGTGAATTTGTGTTTAATCTCAGCATGGTACTGAATGCATCTTAATAGGTTTTTGTAAAGCAAAATACAAAAGTGCAATGACAGTGTGAATGGTAATTAATATGAAAGTGATAGTTCCTTAATGAAAGAATGCCATCCTTAAGTTCTGAGGGCAGAATTGGTTGCTAAGCTGAGACATTAATAAAAAAGAAATACTTTTTTTTCAGATTCACAAGTTTGAAAGGTAGTGTTTGAAAAATGCTTTCTAAGTTTAAAAAAGAACCCAGCAAAACAGACAATGATGACAAACTCTCATACAGCAACCTTTATGGATCGTTCCAATTCTCCATTAGCAAAAAAGAACCATTTTGCTTTAAATTATAGAAAATCAGCCTACTTGCAAAGGTGCAAGTCCAAACCTGCTAGTAATATGTGAAGCCAAATGCTCAAGTTGACCAGTGCGCAGGAATCAAAAAGCAGTCAAACGGAGCTGTCTGAGAATTCCTCTAACACAGAAGAAGTGTTAACTAGGATGGAGCTTATGCTGATGGATGGAGCTTATCCCACAAATCACTCTTCTCTCTGCTCATCCTCATCACAGGGAGTTCTGTAGAAAGAATATGCTACATAATGATGCCTATACAGAGTTTGGAAATGATCCCAGGACATTTGGTTGCTCTGGAAAATGAGCCCTATTCGCATGGCTATTTCCGTTGCTACTGGAAATAAAAGCTACTTTTAAGATAAATTGAACTTATGCTTAATATTAAGGATATGATGGTCTGCAAAGCTATTAATGTCTCTGTACTTTCAGATATCAATGAATGTGAGAGATCTGACCTCTGTTCACCTCACGGGGAGTGTCTAAACACGGATGGTTCCTACCAGTGCATATGTGAGCGGGGCTTTTCTGTGTCTGCAGGTGGCCGAACATGTGAAGGTGAGATAACTTATAATAATCCATTCTCATTGATTTGCTGTTATTAGTTGGGTGAGAAGAGTAGTCTTCTACTACTAACTCCAAAATCTGCCACTTAAGGGTCCTTCATTCTTTTTCTTGTAAATGCGTGGTGTGCTATGTTGCTGTTTGAATCATAGGAAGTATAACAGGAAATTTAGAAAATGGGCAGCATAATGGAGTTAATGTTTGCTACAGTCTGTGCTTTACGTTTCTTGATTTTTAGTAATTTTGCTATCTTAACATTGGATTACATTTTTTTGAGCAAATTGGTAAAAAAAGAATACTAACCTAATGATGGCAAAGAAGGGAATTGTATTCTTATGCTGAGATATATGAAACTAGTGGATATCTGTAATAATAATCATAGATAGGAAATTACTTCTATCTTAAGGTAGGAGTGGAAGGAATAAATATATCTAAAATGCATGTAAAGTGTGTTTGCAACTCAGGCTTCTGATTAAGTTTCAGTGGCTAAGATCTTCCTACCATGAATATTTAGGATTATTTAATTTGAAGCATAAGAACATTATCAGCAAGCCTGAGCTTCCTGAATGTTCTCATTGCTGTGTGGGAGACAACAGAATCTTGCTTGTCCAGACTTTCTGTTTTTTAAATATGCAGATTAAGCATCCATACAACAGAAATAACTCCAGTGAGAAATCGTAGTAAAATGCTACCTATGATAGAACTTCAGACCTTTTGAAATGGTAGAAATGGAGTAAATAGCAATAGTTAGATCTTTACTAAAGTGCTAAAGTCAGCTTATTGTTTGTAAGTGTATGCAGGTATGCTTATACAAGTGTCTTTCATATAAGGTTGTAAAAACTACTCCAGTAATAACACTGGTGAAAAGCATTGATCAGGAACCCGGAATTTAACGTGACTAGTGTTTTTATGTGGTTATAGCATGACAATATATCCTGTTACTAATGGAATGCACACAGTTGCTAGTGATGCTGTTCTCCTACACAGAATTTAAAGTAGGAGAATTGTGCTCAGTGATACCAAGAAGCTATGAGGCTTTTTGTGGTCAGTGATGCTGACAGAAAACAAACAATCCCCTAACTGGATGATGAATGTCTGTTCTTAAGGATGAGAGGACTGTTCAGGACAAGAAGCCTTGTGGGCAAAGTTCAGAAAGGAAAAAATTTTATGGTAGTATTTGGACGAGATGCATGCAGAGAAGCACTGAGTAGATGATAGCTCGGTGTTGGAACCTATACGTAGTGGATCTCAAGCATCCAAGAAGTAAGCAACTGTTCTTTCTACCAAATTATAGGCCAGTAAATCCATATGTGATTAGGTTTCACAGGCCAGCTCTTCTCATAGTTCACTTAGGGATAGTGAAAATGTTCGTCCTTCAGTGGACAAGGTGTATTGAAACTTGTTGCATTTACTCCCCCTACTTATACTAGAGGAAAATCAGTATTACAGCATTATTATTTGAGCTGGCACATAACCAGCCATATATTTTATAATGTGATCTCTAGTGAAATGAAATACACTGCTGGCAAGAACTCTGTTATGCTGCTGTAAGGGAATAAGCGCTGTATATTTAGATACAGCGTGACATCAAGCACAATATTTGTGTTTCAATTATTATTGATAACTACAAAAAATCCTGCAATATTTTTACTGGTTTTTTCTCTCTAAACTTTTGCTCTGTTTTGTAATCGTGGCGTGAGTTGAAAGAAACATTCTCTTACTGCCAAGACAAAAGCCTGGTTGAGTAGGCTAGAGAGAGCAAATCTGAGTTACTCCAGTGATTGACGGACGAGGCAGTATTTTGTGATTTCAAGTAATGGGGATAATTCCGAAGCATGTTCATGGATTATTTTGGCAGCATGTATACATTTCACCCAGTGCTTAGGAAGGATATGGTTGGATACCTTCGATTTCTCTGCTAGAAAAGTGGTAGCAGGTGTTTTGCCTCACTGTTGAGCACAGCTGAAAAAAAAAAAAAAGTGTTCAAAGAAGAATGCAGTCTGCTCTAGTAAAAACTAAGGACTTTATTTCAAATCAAAGTTAGGAAGACCACTTACTAGTAGAATTTTAAAAAAAACAAACAGAACGGAATAGAAACACAACTTAAAAAAAAAATCCCAAAGTCATGAGCATCTAATTTTAGGAGGTGTACCAGAAACAACACTCCCTCTGAACCTCTGAAAGTTAATAAAGTAGCACAGTTTCCAGGGAAGGGTTGCTGTCACATACGATGAAATAGGACAAAGTTAATCTCCATCAGAACAAAAAAACCAAACTTGTACTAAATACGAAAAGATGAAATCACAAGATCTTATTTCCAGGGTTGTGAGCAGTTTTGGAACTTTTTAATGAAGAATAAAACAAGTACAAAACCAGCTGAGTGTGCTTTGCGAGTAATTGGTATTGTGTATGGAATACAGATCAGACTTTATATTCAGCACTTGGAAAAGTATTTTAATAACTTGGCGAAGCAAGGGTACTTCTAGTCTCTGAAGCAGCAGCACTCCTTTTCCACCACAATTAGTTTCTCCATTCTGTCATTTTAATAAAAACAACTCTAGAGTTTTGACAAAACTCATTTGAAGGGAGCACTGATGGCATCAGTGTTACTATTTGAAGTGGTGTCAGCTTCATGCAAAATGGCAAGATGAAACAAAAGGAATGTGTGACATTCCAGGTACTGAGAAAGGATGTGGCTTCCAGTCGCAGGAGCTACTGTTCTTTACACTAGGTGCCTCTGTGAATTTAGTTGTAGTTAAGTGAGTGAGAATAACTGTTTATACCATCAGAGAAAGAACCTGAGGAAATTTTCCTGGATTTACACACCTCTCTGTACCTGGGGAGCAGATTTTCCGTATCTCCAGTCTTCTTTTTTTATGAGTTTGACTTGTTTTTTTTTTAAAAAGTTAGAAACAACAACAACATAAAACATTTAAGAACCTCATGTGGTTCAGTTCTGGTATGGAGTTTTTATGGCCACTGACCAAAGTAAACTGAGCAGCTGTGGAGGCTGTGTCTTCTTCCAAGGTGTAGACAAACTTTTCTTGTAGCAGTGACATTCCGCTGCTGCCTGGCCCCAGGCTCAGAGATTTGACTGCGCCAGGCTTTCTGAACTGGAGACTCTCGGAGTTCTCCCTAGTTACTTGTCAAGCTCTCTGGGGTTCATGTAAAGATGGTGTTTTACCCAATTGGCTGCTAGTCAACCATATTGGCAAAACCTCAAGTTAGAGGTTCACTGATGCTTAAGTCAATACTCTGCCTCAAGCACGTCTTCTGTCTCCACATCCAATCCTGTATGTATCTCAGCGGCTCCCTTGAGTTTCTCTCCTTCTACTACAAGCCCCAAGCTTCACTGCCTGCTTCAAAAGGCAGTCCAAAAAAGCTTACACATCCCACGAGAGCTCTCCAACCACTGCTTCTTCCTTTTTACACCCTGTGTGGGTGTTATAGGCAGCCCTGGAAGTCTGAGTATCAGAGCTCTGCTTCCGTAATCACCGTACAGAGCTGTTCTAGGAAGCAGCTCCTCTTCCAGACGCTTTGCCATGTAAGTAGATTTCAGTGAGATCTCAGTATCATACCTGAGGTTGAGATGCCCTCATCTCGTTTGGGTTGGCAGCAAACAGGAACACGGTGTTGAGTTGAATAGTGTGCTTGAGTGCGGACATTTTTTTGCCTTTCCTTGCATCTTGGTGACGTTAGATCAAACAAGTTTTGATTAAAGCACATGGCACTGACTCATGGATTCTGAAACAGGTTGTAATTACAGGGAACTGCTTTAGACGTAGGATATATTAGTTTCGTATTTAGGTTTTTTCCACTTAATTTGTCTCCATGTAGCAAGAGAATCACCACTTACAAACCTCACTCTTTATAGGGTGATTAAAGAAGCAAATGTCCTTTCGGCTGTAAAAAAAGAGTCCTTTGAGTGAACTGTCTAGACAAGGAAAAATATTTGGTGCTTGGACCTTCTCTGTAATATCCCATACATTGAAGATGTTTAGACTGTACTTTTTAAAAACAAAACCGTCTTCTGTGGCTGTATTATATACTGAATTAGGACACTTGCTACAATCACAAGTTTTGTTTCTACAGCTTTTTAGTTGATGACCTTGCGTTTACCTATGAAGAACCACCTGCATGATCCATTGCCCTGTTTCCTTTAACACTTAGCTTTAAAGTAAGTGAAATTCCATAATTTAGGTCATTCCAAAATCTTCAGTAGCAGTTTCTTCTGCTTAGGTTTTTAACAGAGTAATTGTTCTGTGGCTCAGGAACTTTTTTTATTCAACTCATGTAGGCCACTGAAAATGCAAACACTGAGCTGTTGTCTGTTGTCTTAGATTCCTGGCTGTCAATCTACCGTTGTTTACTCATTTTGAATTCCTTTTCTGAATAAGAGATAGAGTATTCAGATTTTTTGATAGACATGTGAAAGCGATGATCACGTGGGACTAAATATTAAAATCAGATATGTTATACAGGTACAGTGCACAGCAGCAAGAAGGAGGGACCAGAAAAACACAACCATAAAGAATTTTTATTTTCTTTCTCCCAATAACTCCACATTCATCTTTTTATAATTTTGTCATTATGGTGACTTGAAAAGGAAAAGGTATAGGTAGTACTTGAACCTCTCACCTTTGACAGCATTTTTAATACAGATATGCTGTGTACTCTAGTTGTTGAATTATTTCTACTAGGGAGAGTTTGTGGTAGACTTAAATTAAGTTTAATATGCAGAAGCCACCCAAAATTTCATATTCAGTTCCTTGAGAATAAGCATACTGGCTATTGTATTCTTTGCCAAATACAAATTACCATTTCTAACATAAATTCTTTCAATATTTTTCCTTTGTTTAATAAATCAAGATATAAAGACTATTAAAATCTTTATTGACAAAACTTACAAACCAAATAATTTTTTCTGCCAGTTCCATCTGCAAGTACTTTTTTAATAATCATTAATGATACTCAGAAATTTTACTTAGATTATGGTGTATGTAGTTCATACATTTTTTGTATGAATTGTGTGTTTTAGCTGAAGGTTGTTAACCACTGAATCAGTTCAGTAGATGTAAGTTTCCAACCACTTAAACATCCTAAAGAGAAATTAAATGCCTTTCTGAGAAAAATGTCAAAATTCCACAGTTTACTCCATTGGTACTGAAATTGTCAGAGACAGTTTTTAACCTATTTAAGAGGTTGTGGATAGTCTCTTATGGCCCTAAAAGTCTGTGTGCAATTCTAAACCTGTTCACACCCTGCCACAGCACATAGGAAAAGCTAGTTTTCAAGACCCCAAAAATGCCTGTCCTTGTGGCATGTGGAAGTATGTGTGGATGAATTTTGAGCACTTGGAGAGCAAGAGGGCAACACAACAGGTAACAGGTGTGGATGGTAATGACATGCTGTTAAATTCTGATAGCTTGGGGGCCTGTGACCACTTGGTTCCAAGACCAAGACTTCCCTTTTGGCTGAGCATAAGACACAATTTAAAAGGAAAAATGTCCTTGCTGAGTGAGTGCTGTCAGGGGAAGAATTTGTAATGGGAAAGCTAAAAATTCTTGTTTTCTCTCAGGAAGCCTGCAAAGTGCCTTCTCAAGAGGATTAGATGGTTTTTTCCCCTTCTGCAATCCAGAGGGTGTTGCAGAGAGAGCTGTGTTATCTCTCTCTATCCTATGCTGGAGAGAAATGGCTCTAACAGACATGTTAGAGCCTTGGGAAGGCAGGGGAGAAACACAGAGGATAAAGAAGCCCTTAGAGGGCAGGAATTTTCCCTTTTTCTCTCTGGGACCCGGTGTGTGAACTGCACTGTTAGGTATTTCGTAAGTTTCTCATGGTCTGGTCTTCTAAATAAACCTTTTGAATTCCTTCCACTGCCTTGGCATTTCTGGGGATACCTGCATATCTTTTTTTACAGAGGTGCATCTTTGCTGACTTCTGAGGTCTTTCTTGGACACAGCTGTGAAGAGCTGGAGGAGTAGACAGGACTATGTTTGAGCCCAATCTCTCCCAAGAGAAAGACACCGAGGAGCAGTGCTGCTCACCGTTCTAAGAAGGCCTATCTCTTTGGCAATGCAGAATTCAGTCCCACCAGCTCTTTAGTTCTGGGAGTGCCTAAGGCCTTCTCTGGAGGTAGAATGATGGCAGGTACCATCACGTGAAGGGCTACTGTAATGTACAGAATTAACCATAATTAATAAGTACTCAGATAAATCAAGAGCAAATCCCTTTATTCCCCATTTAAAATTTAGTTACCCTTTGAGGCACTCTGCAGAAGGCAAGGGGACAGCAACCTTACTTTATGTCATAATGCTTTTTAGGAAAGAAATACGGCAATATTTTCTCTGCTTCAGACTGCGGTGGAATTTAAAAGGAAGAAGGTACTAATCATAGTATCCTTGCAGGTTCCCTTGTTTCAGCTCATGTTCTTCCTTCTGAAAAGCACACCGTGACATCTTTAATGACCACAGATGGTCAGGGCTTTGAGTTTAGGTCTTTCTTTAAGTGGAGATAAAAATAATACATTCCTAACACTTGTCACACACTTACGAAAATAAACCATGATCTGCCACAAGCAGCTTTGCTTCGTTATAGTATAATGGGCAGCTGAGTCAAGGAACAGACTTACTCATGCAAGTAACTCTTACTCCCAAGGCCAGCAAACCACAAACAGGAACTACAAATGAAAGGGACAGTACAGAAAGCATGCAGGCATTGGAATTACTTTGCCTACCTGAATAAGATTATTTGTGTGTGTAAATTTACAGGATTAAAGACAGAAGGCTCAGTCCACAGATATTGACCACTTAGACCATGAAATTCTCTTTTGTGATGGGAGCCAGAATGAGGTCTGTGCAGCAGTTCTGCACAGGGGGAGTATAGCCCTACCCTTGAACTCTTTTTTAGGCACAGTGGGTTCGGTTTCACAGGTGCTGTTGACTGCAAAATACTGCACTGGTAGAATCTGTAAATCAATCAGAGAAATTATTTAAACTATGGCTTCTTTATGTGGTATATATCATGCCATGGTTGGCAGGTTTGGTGAAACAGATGGGTGGAGGCAGTTGACCAAAAACATTATCTGACATATTTCCTGTAAAGTTAACACTGAAACAATTTCTTAAATAGTACGTGTGCAAATTTTTGTGTCTTGTCCTTTGTGTGTTCCTTCCCAAGATGTAGAGGCACACTGCTGCATCTGTTTGCAAAAATGGCCTGTCTGTTAGTTTTCTGCACACTTCACAAATGTCTGCCTTTGGCTGTCACGCAGCCTGTCTGATGTTAAAATTCTTCCTTGCAGATGTGGATGAATGTGCAAATGGCACAGTGTGTGGCAGTCACGGGTTCTGTGAAAACATGGATGGTTCCTACCGCTGCCTCTGTTACCAAGGGTATCAGGACACGCAGGATGGGCAAGGGTGTACAGGTGAGTTCTTATGTGCAAGTAGTCATCGCTGCGAGGTTCAAGGGATCAAAAAGGAGCATTCAAACAAAACTCATTTCAGAAGAGCACTTTTGTTTTCTGTCATTTTTTGTTAAAGTTATACCACTTACGAGTAAAATGAGGTTGAGCTGTGCTTTACTGACTGAACTTTGTGCCAGATGGAAACTTAACTGTGTATCTATTTAATGAGAACCTGCTATTAGGAAAAATGGAAGCCAACAGCAAGTAAGCTGAGGCACTCATTTTATCTCCTTTGAAAAACCCAAGAAACCTCACTGTTTCTGCATGTCAGAACCATTCATAAATATAAATCATAATAGGTTGAATTTAATACTTCAGCCTATTCAAGTGCACCATCTGTTTAGTCCCTTAGCTGAATAACCGGGACCCTGCGCTACCCCTGCAGGAAATAGCGTCTGGCATTTCCTGCCAGAAATGCCAGGCTGAATTAGATGGCACCTCCTTAGGTGCACGTATTTGAACAGATCTTAACACTGGCTTCTAGCTCCAGGAAAGACACCTATCACCATGAAATTATGTGAGATTTTTGTAGATGTGTAAATACTGCACATTTCTTTGTGAGTACTAGGTTTCCAGATCTGTTGTTAATAGTGATGGTTGGACCTGAGAACCATCTGAGGCAGCACAAGTTTCTAATATAAAATTAATACCAGATCAAGGAAAGGTATTCATTAAGCAATTTCTTCAAGCCAGAATCAGGATGAAACACATTTACCAGGAACAGAGACTTAAACGGAATGCCAAACAGAGAGGAGGAGTTAGAAGTTTTACAGAGTGTTTGTATGCATTTTCTAATATATTAAATAGTTTTGTTACAAAATTCTTTATGCCATTTGGCACTTAGCTTGCAACACACCAATGTATATTTTGGCATGCTGTAACTTTTCATGGAAGAAAACAAATGAAGCAAAGAAAGGGAAAAAAAGGGGGAAAGGAAAAAATGGTTTGGAGCTAAATTTAGTTTTGAGTTCCTAGTGAAGTAAAACCATATAATAATATATTAATTTATTTTTTTCTTGAATACACTATATAATATGAAATATTCTTGTAAATTTTGAAGCCAGTTATCTACAAAAACACTTTTAGAAAAAAGTAAGTCTCTAGTTCCTGACTAGGCAGTGTTCCCCAAAGACAACTTGTTCCTTATGAGAGAAACCTAGTAAAAAGGTAAAGAAGAAACCACACTTCTGAATTGTGATACAGATCTTATCATTTACGGATTCTGTCATTAGTCAACAAAGTAGATTTTCAGATGTCCACTTTAGCAAAAGAGAGTAAAGTTAAATAATCCTGACAATATTTGGTAATCCTTGCTTAAATACAGACAACTCTCCTATCAATCAGGCAAGCATTTCAGAGTAGACTAGTTAGCAGGTGTATGGAATCCAAGTTAAAAATATGTGGAGTGAGTTTTGCAGTGTTTGGCAGGGGCCCCTGGGTGACCTGTGCAAAACTCTTCTGGGTTCCAGAGCAACCTGTGAGGCAATGCATATGAGAGGCATATGGTGGCACTGGGGCTGGGGAATTCACCGATTTGTTTTTCACAAGGAAAATGGGATCTTGAGGAGGAAAATTAATTCTCTTTTTATAGCGCAGTCTGAATCACACCAAAACCTCTTAATTGTGCTCCTCGAGTTTAGTGAGAGTTTGATATTAGGTCAAGAAAACAAATTAAATTAGTCTGAATATTAAATGCCAAGAAGAGGATACACTGAAAAGCAAGTATTTAAAAATGAGAAGCACCCAAAAAAAAAAAAAAAAGTGTTCTGATCTACAAGTAGCACCTAATCATCACTAATAGCCTACAAACTGTCACTTTCAGGGACCTTTATTTCAAAAGACTGACTACTTGTTTATGAATCCACTTAGGTAGTAGTGAGTTTTTAATCCTTCCCTAGAGATCACATCAGTAATCTGGCAGACAATATTGGCAGAGATACAGCAGATAAAAGAACAAACTGTCAGTAATAGGTCTCAATTTATGGTTTGGATTTTTTTCCCCAGATGTGAATGAATGTGAAATGTTGAGCGGAGTATGTGGTGAAGCCCTCTGTGAAAATGTTGATGGTTCTTTCCTGTGTCTGTGCTCTGATGAAAACCAGGAGTATGATCCAATGACCGGACAGTGTCGCTTCCGTACCTCACCAGGTAAAATGCGAGTGGAATTTTGCGTGCTTGCCATTATTTCCACTGCATATGTAACCACGGGAAAGGCGAAGTTGGTTTAAGTGCTGGTGTTGCTTTAACAACAACAGAAAAATTTAAAACTTTGTCTTCTTGGAAGTGCGTGCATGAGAAGAGGTTTTTCTAGGACAGAATATTTAATCAGTGAATGATTAGCAGTGAAAACATAGCAGAAACACCTTCTAAATGTTATATATCAACAGACTTGGCAATAATGATGAACTGTTACAGCAGTTAAGAGTAAACAGTCCCTTGTTTGCTGTACTGTAATAATGAAATGTGATATGGAATCAAGTCTGTGGCCTGAGTGATTTTATTTTTTGTTCAAATTTTTACAAGCATCCACCCACTAGTATGCTTGGGCAATGTTTAAGGAAGCAAATTTTTAAAATCAGAATTTGTATATAGTGATATCCTGTTAGCATTATCTAGGATTAACATAGGTCCTAAGAAAACATAATGGGGAAGGCAAAAACCCAAACCACTAAATTGTTGACAATCTCCTGCTGTTGTCAGTCACTCGAAGAGTGACTGTTTGAGGGTCCTTGCCTACTTTACTCCTTTTTTCCCCACTAGTCCATTTTACTTGATTTGTGAGGGTTTTTTATCAATTGTTTTTTGTGTTAAAAATACTACTGGAAAGCTGCCTCCACAGTTCTACACTGATCCATTTTGGAGAAAGGAACAAGCTCTCAATAAGGATCAACAGAGTACAAGAAATGAAAAGATTTACTTCCACAGCTTTTTTTCTCCTCCAGAATGCAAATCTTGGTATTTTTTCTTATTTTGTTCTTACACTACAGGCTGATCTAGCTTCTGGAAAGCTTTGGTTCTAGTGCCAGGATGCAGACTCTACAGTTTCCAACGTTGTGGCTATTTTCTCCTGTCACTCATGGTCTTCCAGACTTGTAAACAAGGCTGAAATATCCATGACCTAATTGTAACAAGTATTTAGATCAGCGAAGGTAGAGCTCAGCAGCACTCAAGTAATTGCCTGTGACACAATCATTAGTAGCTGATTGACAAACGTTTTTGTCCTGTGAGGGGGTAGTACTCGGGAGAGTTCAGCTACTTGATGAAACAAAGCCAAAGCTAAAAAATGAGTAGAGGACGTGAGCCATGAAGTCCAAAGAACATTTGAGCACATACCTTAACATAACTGTGGGGAGGAAGCGGATGAAAAATACAGCGTGACTGATTGTACTGTCAACAGATGGGTACTCTACTGTCAGTACTAACTCCATTTTGTTGTCAGCAGTGAACATAGCTTTGCTGTGATCAG
Organism: Empidonax traillii; assembly: GCF_003031625.1. Taxonomy (NCBI): domain Eukaryota; kingdom Metazoa; phylum Chordata; class Aves; order Passeriformes; family Tyrannidae; genus Empidonax; species Empidonax traillii. The sequence goes on from NW_020955846.1 coordinate 54,234, forward strand.
TTTGGAAAGAAAGTATTCCTCCTTCCCCTCCAGCCTTCATCTGGCTCTAACAGAACCCGTGCTTTATCTTTGTCTCTTCTCTGATAAGGTCATCAAGGGGTAGATTGGAAGGATCTAGTGTTAAGTACTTTACACTATATGCTCTTGAACTAGAATAAGGCAAAGTGGCTGTACCAGCGACAAAGATCTTACTATTCTCTTTTCTTCCAAAGTAAAAGGAGAAAAGACTGCTGCTAGTTCTTAAAAACTATTCTTGCTGCAGAGAGTGTTAGATAACCACACATCCTCTGCCCTTGACGAGCCACATACTCAAGTTGGGCGTGGTGCTTTGGGAGCTCCTGTGGTACATGTGGACATCATCTGTCAGTATCAGCTTGCACCTGCCTATTTTCAGGAAGGAAGAATTTAATCTTCATTATACTGTTGCAGATATCTGTCGTTCAACGTGATTTACTCAGCTCTGGCTTATTTCTCGTTCTGTATTTCTGTGCATAAAGAAGAGTTTTTTCCAGCTCTTATGAAGTGCAAATAGGTGAAGTTTGCTCAAATGTTACTTTAATTTGTGACCTTTCTTCCATGTCGTTAAAGGCTGTTAGATTTGTGGAGTGCTGTGTGTTAACACTTTTCTTATCATTAGGGCTATTGAGACATCCTTTTATTTAGATTTCACTTGCTGTAAATTTATCTATTGTTAGCTGTGTCTTGAAACAATCTTAACAGTGTACATATCAGGAATTCAAGCCCATATTGTCACATTCCAGTCAAAAAAAACTACAAAAAAAGTAATTGTGAAAGGTTTGATTGTCTCATTCCCCTCCTCTCCAGCCTGCCATCCACAAAGTGTAGGAAATGCTTCAAAAAGAAGCTTCTTGAACTAAATCAGGTGTGGTGCCATGACCGTTTCCCAGGGAACCTGTTCTGGTACTCAAAGACACTCAAAGGGTGAAGAACCTTTCTCTAATATCCAACCTGAAGATCCATCAGTTCTACATGTTTTGTGTTTTTTTCAGATCAAAGTGTTAGCAGGATAATATTAGACAAACACTTCAGTGTATGCTGAAGTCCAAGCATATACTAATATTCAGACTATCCACTGAATCCCATATTACTAGTGTACGTTTTTGCATCAAACATATGCAAAAGCATATTGTTGGATCAAGGCTAGTCTAAGGTATATAAAATTATTTCTAATAAATACTTCAGATTTCAACCATTCAGCAACTATACAGAATTTCTCATATAGGCTGTTGTATCAAGAATATGATAAAATTACATTCCCGTACTAGCATATTTTAGGTAGACAGATATTGTACATTTTCTAAAAAAAAAACTGAAGAAACAATACAAAAAATAAGTATCCATTTCCTATTATATTTTTTCAACATACCTAGTGAAATCACTTTCAAAACCAACCTTTTTACTAAATGGTTAATAATCTATGAAAGAGAAATTATAAGCCTGTAAACACAGACTGGTCTTGGTTTAAAAAAAAAAAAAAAAAAAGAAAAAAGATTTGTGTCTCATTTGCCTCATTTGCTTTCCAAACATTCATGACGCCTGCTTGACTAACCCTCAGTCACAGCTGTGTAAACAACAGCCATTTAAGCTGCTGAACAGATAATGGGAGGAGAAATCAACACATCATATGTAAAATGGGAATAAAAAAGGACATGAGACTGTCTCCCCTTCTCATAGGGCAGCTTCTGGTGTTCTTTCTCTGGTAAAAAGGATGAAAACTGCCATGCTTTCTCTCCTTTTGAAAATTTGGCTTTGATTCAGTTAGACAGTTGGCAAATGGCCAAGGAAAATGTATGATTTGGTGTCTGAAGTACTGCTCTCTCACCTTGGAATGGCAGATTTCATCTGCATTTCTGTGCCATGATGGTCTTAACGTAGTTCCTGTTGGATAGCAACTGATACCACAAAACCACCTCAATTGATGCAATTCAGAACATTATGGAAAATTGTAATTATCTGATGCGGGTTGACCACAGGCTAAACTAACAAAGCTGAAATAAGCACCCAGCTGGGTGTTTCTTTGAATGTACAACTTAGTTTTATTGGCAAAACTGCAAAGGAAAGTTTGCCTTGTAGGTGGCAACGCTATGCTAAATTTGAATAGAGGTGTCTACCAGTCCCTCAGCATCCCAAGACTCAAGTCACTTTTCTGAGGAAACTAGAAATAATTCCAATTGTCAGTTTGGAATTTGGAGCCAAAAGAACTATTACTTACGTTCATACCATTGAAGTGCAATCCATACTGTCATTTGTAAACCTGCTTTCCTCAAAATAGATCTAGTATTTTCATGCTCAGTAAAGTTGCCTTGCTCCATTTGCTTGGGGGAATGTGGGTGGGCAGTGATAATAGGACTAAAGTAGCTAGAGGTGTAGTTCATTTAATTCCTTCAGCATTTGTTGGACAATCACTATCTTCAAGCTCCCACCTCACAATCATTATCTTTTAAGTGGTATTTTTGAATCACAGAACTGTTTAGGTTGGAAGTGACCCTAAGATCATCAAGCCCAACCATTAACCAGCACTGCCATTTTTGTCACTAAACCACGTCCCCACATAGCACACATTTTTTGAGCGCTTTCAGGGAGGGTGACTTGAACACTTTTCCTGGGCAGCCTGTTCCAATGCTTGACCACCCTTCTGTGGACAAGTTTTTCCTAATATCCAACCTAAATTTCCTCTGGAGCAGCTTGAGGCCATTTCCTCTCATCCTTTCATTTGAGACATGGCAGAAGAGGCCAAACCTCCCATCACTACGATATTCCAGGTAGCTGTAGAGAGCGAGAAGGTCTCTCCTGAGCCTGCTTTTCTTCAGGCTAAACAGCCCCAGTTTCCTCAGCTGCTCCTCTTAAAACTTGTACTCCAGACCCTTCACCAGATCTGTTGCCCTTCTCTGGAAATGCTTTGACATCTCATTATCCTTCTTCTACTGAGGGCCCCAAAACTAAGCACAGGATTTGAGGTGTGGCCTCACAAGTGTCAAGTACTGGGAGATGGTCTCTGCCCTGGTACTGCTGGCCACACTATTTCTGATACAGGCCAGGATGTCATTGACCTTCTTGGTCACCGCTGGCTCATGTTCCACCAGCTGCTGACCAGCACTCCTAGGACCTTTTCCACCAGGCAGCTTTCCAGACACTTCCCCAGCCTGTAGTGCTGCATTGGGTTGTTGTTGCCCAAGTGCAGGACCTTTGCATAACTTCCTGACATCCTTGTAGTCCTCCAGAGTTACTCTTCCCTGGTTTCAAGGGTGATTCACCTTTTTTCTGAGTTCTAGCCAAAGTTCTCTGTTCAGGCAGGCTGATCTTCCCCTCTCTCTTCTCTTTTACCACATAGGTATGGCCTATAGCACCTTTAAGAATTCTCTCTCTAAGTACGTCCAACCTTCCTGGATTCCTTTACCCCTCAGGACTGCCATCCAAGGGATTCTCCTAAAGAGGCGCAAGTCTACCCTCTGGAAGTCCAAGGTGACAGTTCTGCTGGCAGCCCTCCTTACTTCTCCAAGAATCAAAATCGTTGTAGTTTTCTGATTGCTTTGGCTAGAACAGCCTCTGACCATCACATCACCCACCAGTCCTTCTCTGTTCATAAACAGCAAGTCCGACGGGGCACCTCCCCTGGTTTGCTCTCTCATCAGCTGTGTCAGGACGTTATCTTCCACATACTTTGCAAACCTCCTGGACTACTTCCTCTCTGCTGTCTTGTATTTCTAGCAGACATCAAGTAAGCTGAAGTTGGCCACAACAAGAGCCAGTGATTGAAAGACTTCTCCCGACTGCTTATAGAAGATTTTATCTCCCTCTGCATTCTGGTTGAGTGGTTTGTAACAGACTCCCACCAGAATATCTGCCTTGTTGGCCTTCCCCCTGATTCTTACCCATAAACACTCAACCCTATAGTCTTCATCATTAAGTTCCAGACAACTGAGACAGTCCCTAACATACAGGGCTATCCCACCACCTCTCCTTCCTTGTCTATCTCTTCTGAGGAGTTTATAACCATTCATTGCAACACTCCAGTTGTGTGAGTCATCCTGCCATGGCTTGATGACAACAAACATGCTATAGTTTTCCTGCAGCACCATGAAACTAACATTTGCTGAAATAGCATCTGGAAATGTGCTGTCATGCAGGTATAAAATAAGATTCTGATTCTTTCCTGGATACCTGCATTGCCTGAGAAATGTCATATGCCTGGCTTATTGTGCAAGAACCTGAAGAGAAATGAATGAAATCTCGAGGAATTGAAAATCGGCCAGCATGCAATAATTTTTAGTAGGTTTTTTGTGAGTTAGACATTTGTTAAGTGTTAAGCATAAAGAATTATTTCCCTAGATAAAAAGGAAATGGACTAGTCATCTCAAGATTTATCTAAAGTTCCTAAACAAAGTTTTGGGTTTGATTAATAAATGTGAGCATATGTAATTTTAGAACTTGGTGACTTTATTGATGGCCTGAAAAAAGTTGTTCATATCAATCAAGTGTGAATAACAATTTTATGTGGTAGTTCCCACTTCTGAGCTCTTGATGAAAATTTCTGTGAAGTGCAAAGTTAGGTAGACAGAAACTGCAAATACAGAAGCTTTAACTAGGTATTTTTTTTCAAATTCGCTTCTTAGTGTACTTTAGGAATGCCTATTAATAGGGTCTTTTATTGGATCTATGGGACAGACTATTTTGCCTCTGGTCCGTATAAATATTGAGAGGACCTACTCAGCTGCTTAAGGCAATAAATCTGACTTCTTGGCTGGATGCCTATTTAAAAGTAAAACACAGAGTCAGTTAACTTAACATCTGCATTATATTCCTCTGCTTACCATGGAGTCAGTAAGTTATTTTTTCCAAAAATCATGAAGTGCCTTATATTCAAATGTGGAACATGCTTTTTTCCCCAGTGAAATTAAAAGGAACTGTAAATGCTTATTCTTTTGAAAACTGTGTCTTTTTCAGTTCATGCCTTAGCTCCTTTATCTGAAAAATTAGATTGTAATGTTTGCTTCCCTCTGTGAAGAGCTTCTAGATTCATACGTAAAAAGCACCATGTCAGTAGGTGGGTATGGTTGTTAGGTAGTGGAACATGAGAGCAGGTACTTCAGGCATTGCTTGAAAATTACAGAAGTGCAAAGGTGTAGGGATCCCTTTGCAATCAAGCTGGAGAACAGGTCTGAAAAAGCCAAAGGAAGGTTATCAACTTCCATCATTCTTTCTAAGAACTAAAAAGTTAAACCAAAGTTTGTACTTAAGCATTTTCTTTCCTGCTCTTCTCATTCTCCTGTAAGACTTATTCATATCATGTGTTGTCTTGTGTGATTTATGTTTTCTTTTCTCCTTTAGAAATGCCAAGAGAGACTGATCAACATGAAGATGGAAAGAAGGAGTGCTACTACAATCTGAATGATGCTAATTTCTGTGACAACGTGCTTACGTCCAATGTAACCAAACAAGAATGTTGCTGTACCTTGGGTGCTGGCTGGGGTGATAACTGTGAAATCTTCCCATGTCCTGTCATTGGAACTGGTAAGAGGGGGCCTCCTGTCCCTTTGCAAGCTTTTGAAGCATTGTGTTTATGTTAACAGTACCGTGCTTTTGCTTTCAGAGAAGGCTTGCCCATTAAATCCCGTAGTCTGTAGTATTCAGTCATGATTTATCCGTGGGAACCTTCCATGGAGGAAAGGCTAATAAGAATAATTCTTACCTGGTGTAAATCCACTGGCTTTTCCACTGGCTTCTCTGCAGTTGCTCTAGGGATAAGAAGAACCTGTTACTGAACAGCATTAACTCCAACTGATTTTAAGGAAAGCTAGGTTCTCACAGAGGCTTTTTGCAGATGCTATGGTAACATGTTAGATTTTTTTTCTACAAGATGGAAAATGAAGGTAAGGAATACAGCATTTTTGAGTCTGCAGCTATTCTTTGTAAAGCTGTTTCTACAGCATTAGGAATTACTCCTCTATAACCTTAGTTTTACATTTTGCTAATTCTTGAAAAATTCAGGTGATCATGTTGTCAGCAAACCATTTTTTAACCTCTAAATAGTAAATTAGACAAAAATAACCATATGATATTTGTGACAAATATTGAAAACAGTACTTGAAACGTAAACAGTGATGGCTGAAATTCAGAATCCAGCTGGAAAAAATCACATAAGAGAGAACATGTGTAAAATTTTTGAGATAAAATGCTAAAGATTACAAATGCATCACTATGTTTAATTCCTGTTTCAACTATACCTTCGAGTTGGTGAAACTGAAGTGAAACGCATAACAAAGAAGGGGCCTCCCTGCTTTGATAGGTTTATTTGATTCTGTATAGTCTTCAAGACACTTGAAATAATTTCCCTCTGTAATCCACACCATGTTCTCCTGTTGCAGTCAATTAGTGTTTTTCCTATATAAGGACTGAAGAATGTGAACAGAGGTTTGTATCCCAATCGGGGTATGTCTGGATTACAGCTTGCAGTATAGCTCAGAGAGGCCCTTGCTAACTTTAATTAAGTTAATTTGGCTACTGGTATTGTTATAGCTGCAGTGCACCATGAAATCAAGTAAGGTCTACATTCTCCTGCCTAGGAGCAAGAGAAATGAGTTTGTGTGGAGCTCTGTGATGCTGTGGGTACCCTAGCTAGCTTTCTCAAGGCTAGCTTGGCAAAAGGGGAGCAGAGGAAAGTCATGCTGTATAATTTAATATGCCCTGTTTAGCTAAGGGTGTGCATGATGATTGCCCGATAGATGAAAATAAGACAGGTTTCTCAAAATACTCTGAAACACATAAGTAGCACATACATGTGTGAGTACCTTTTTCTTAATGACATAATTTTTTTGTTTTCTCTCACTCCCAGCTGAATTTACTGATTTGTGTCCTGAAGGAAAAGGTTTCATTCCCTCTGGAGAATCATCTTACGGGCTTCTTGCTCAGAATTACAAAGGTCAGTACTGATTTGTATTAAGTTTAATTATTTGAGTTCTGGTAGTTGATTGACTAGAAATGTGATCAGTAATGTAAACATACTAATTCAACTCTTATTAGTTGATAAAAATACCTTGTGATATGAAAGATTACTTAAAATCATCATTTGACAGATTGTTAAGAATGTCAATTACACAGTCTCTGTAATATTCTGGTTTAATTTATACTAAGTGCTATAAACTGTGAGAACAGGTGCTGAGAACACAAACCTCAAATACTCATTTACATATGAAATACAAAGCCAACTCAAATTTGTAAAAAGGTGTATGGGGAGTTGGGAGAGAGAAGAAGACTTCTGTTAAACATTAGGACTACAAGGGAGAATTAATATAAAACCCGAAGAGAAGTTCAGCAACAATGTTTTCAATACAGCACTTCATAAAATAAGTATTGAACAAAAAGTGGTAGAGAAATAAGAGGGATAGAAGTTGGTGGATGTGAGTGGGAGGGAACTGGCATCACCAAGAAGGAAAAGTGAGATCAGTGGAATCCCTTTTCAGGTTTAAGAAGTATCCATCAATATTAATAATTTGAGAGATCATTTTTCCTTGGCGTAAGCACACTAAATTTATGTTAACTAAAATAAAGTCAACGAATTATCTTTTACATAACAGCTACAGAATCTGTAGAAAAGCACACATTTTATATATTTGTTACTATTGGAATGACTGTTTTACCAATCAAGAAATAAATACAGCAAATACTGTGTGTTTGTGTCACATAAAAATGCAGTAAAAAATACTATTTTTTAAAGACCTTAATAGAGGCAGAATCATAGAATTTTCAGGGTTGAAAGGACCATGGAAGACCATCTAGTCCCAAACACCCCTGCCATGGGCAGGGACACGTCCCACTAGAGCGAGTTGCTCAAGGCCTTATCCAACAGGGCCTTGAACACTGCCAGGGTTGGGGCATCCCCAATATCACATGGTTGATAGATAAGCATTTGTCAGACTTGCTTCTAGCTAAATAATTAGTCTGTCAGACTTAATTGTGAGAGATGAAAAAGAAAGGTGGAAAGATTTTTGTGTTTTTTTTTCCCTAAAGGTTATTATGTATACTTTTTTAAACTACCCTTACTCACTGAGTAGGACACTATTAAGTCAATTTTCCTGTTGAGTTAGTGAGTAGACCATAGTTGAGTTCAGTTCTCTGTCCTACTAGTACTTTTTTGTGTTATCCGCAGCAGGTGCTTCTTTGCACTTGTAAATTGCATGTGACATGGAAAAAATACCAAAGGCACTAATATATAAGTTTATAAGGTACTAATACCCAGATTCATTCAAATTAAAGTGGGCTTTTAAATGGGGTGACTCCTGTAAGACTCCACTCTCTGGAGGTTGCGTTGTCCAGCAACTGGGAATAAAGAACAAAGTGCCATTTGAGAGACTTACAGTTTTCATCTAGACAAGTCAGAACATTGTCACAGAGCTCATCTCAAAGGATCTGATAGTCTCTGAGAGTATTTTTGTGCAGGGGTTCTTTCAAGGGTGTTGTTTATCTCTACAGTTCTAAGATTTCTGTATATATTCACAAGGGGGGTTTGGGACATGCTGTGTGTGCAGTATGTCCAAATGTCTCAGACAAAATATGTGTTGTTTTTGTGCTACCTCAGGGTTGATAATATCTCTAGCTACTATAAATATTGAAATGTGGACGTAGTTCATCTAGAAATATCTTCCACAAATCCTTGCCATAATCAGACTTTTTCTGCCTTTAGTAAATATATTTTGTAAAAACCTTAGGAATGACACAAAGGACAAATACTAAATGAATAAGTAACTTTTAGTAATGTGATCTTTCTCTGTTACACTAACTCATATGTTCCTGTTGCTTTTGTCCACAAGCTTCTGCTTGTAGGAACAACTCCTGTTTTCTTAATTGGAATTATCTGTCAGAAGTTAACATACTCAGCCAGCCTCTCTTGACTCTGCATCCAGGCTTTCGCATTTTTCTCCAGACACAAAATCCATGTTCCACAGGAAAAAGACAGATGTGTACATTATGTTTCTTATTAATGTTTGCATTGTTCCTGCTGCTAAACAGTCAAAATATTTAATCTTTGTAGCCACTTAGTGACTGGAAGAGTGGCTGTAAAAATAAATAGTTTTATGGACCTTTCAATTCTTCTGGAAAAAGTAAGCATCTGAATAATTCACCATTAAAACTGCTGTACAGCTGGAAATGACAGCTTTGGGCTAAAGTCTGTGTTGCCCCAGAATAAATGGGGAGTAAGTCTATAGAAGACAGTGGATTAAGACAATTGGTTTTGAGAGAAGAATTACGTACTTACACTGTGCTTTTTATTGCCATTTTTAATACCAGCCTAGCTTTAATAGACTATTCTAAGTAGGTCTAGCAAATGAAAAGTAGGTTGGAAAAAAGGTAGTGAATGGAATTCCAGCAGTAACAAATACATAAATACAAGATTGGGAAAAAATGTGTACAACTGTGAAAAGCTACATATGAGCTGGCATATATTTTCCGTTAAACCTTGCTGAAAACATTTAGCCTCATTTGATTCTCTTTGTCAGCTGTCACTAGTTCTATAGTATTTGCAGCCTTATATTTAGCAACAGTCACAACTGGTCCTACATGGTGGGAATTCTGTACAGAAATTGTGTTTTGAAAAATGAAGCCACAAGTGGTGCAGATATGAAGGTTTGCTGCCATGCACAGCGGAGTCACCAAACTGTATGGAAAGAGGAGATCAGTCACAAAGTCTATCCATAAGCATAACTGCTTAGTTTTGTAATCAGATGGTGTGCTTAAATTAGATCCATGGTGGGAATCCCTTTGGTAAAGCAAATTATACCGGAAAATACAGGCCATATTCTTCATCTCTTTTGGCTGGAGCTAACAGCAGTGTGATACCAAAGGAGAGAAAGGGTAACTGCAGATTCTTCCAGTCTCTGTCTGCCACAGGACTTAATTCTGACATGGGAAAGGGAAAGTAATGATCCACCAGTTTTTCCTTTTCCGTTCTGGCTACAAGTGCACCATAGGCTTTTCCACACCAGTTGTTTGGGTTTTTTTCCCTGTGGATGTCTGTGTTCCTGGGACTCTCTGTTTAACGTGAACTCTGCTTGAACAGAGAATCATATGGGATTTATTCCATCTTGCTCCTCTACGTGGTATCATAGTAACGATGGTAACAAAGCCTTTAATGTTTTCTCCCCAGATGCTGATGAATGCCAACTCTTCGGACAAGAAATCTGTAAAAATGGCTTCTGTTTGAATACGCAGCCAGGCTATGAGTGCTACTGCAAACAAGGCACATACTATGACCCTGTTAAGCTCCAGTGCTTTGGTAAGTTTATTTAAAGTGGTCTTGTCAGTATAATGGTATGCAGATGGGCAAAACAAGCAGACTTGTACAGCGGGATTCCCATCACAACTGTGGTATTCCCAGCAAGGGGAGGAACACCAGGCCTTTGAACTCCTGTAGCAGCTTTTTAAGATGCATTGGGTCATTTCCCTTCCCTTCTGCTTGGCTGGTCAGAAATTCTGGATGACATGGCCATGGCATGTGGAGCAGGGTTTGCTTTATTTGTTTCCTTTTTCAGCAAATTACTCCCAGGAGTTTGCATCTCCAAAACAGCTCCTTGTGCTCCTTTGAGTGCATAGTCAAGAGCTGGTGCCAGCCTTTGTGAAGGCAGCTCAAGGTAGTCAGAGGGTGCTCCCTCCTTACGTGCACACTGCTGCTTCACTCTGGTGAGGTGCAATTTAGCCTTCTGTTCTTTGTATGTGGGGTGAGCAGTTGAAAACCTGTATGTTGAAGCTCACCTTTCATTTGGTAAGTGTCCCAGGTTTACTATATTAAATCAAATTAACACTTTTTTTTTTTCTTTCATAGACAGATATTTTCCATATAGGAGTTAATATGCAATGCGAAATTGTAGTTGAGGTCATTGATAAGCCCAACCTTAGTCTGCACAACCTTGTACTCCTTTTGTTCTGTTACTCTACTGAAAATTATTCAAAATCATGACCCTGGATTTTGCTTTGTAAGCAGAAAACCATGTATAATGTGCAGAATAGCATAATGAAAGGAAGTAATTTTTGCAACTGCAATAAGAGAGCCTTTCACCTTGGAATTCTATGATTGTTCTTTAGAAAGGGTGGGAGTTTTACTGATTAAATGTAATTTCTCTGAAGTGGTCTTCTCTTCCCTTCAAGCCAAATTTTGGCTTTTCCTCTCCAAGACAAATTAGGGAATATAACTACTGTGGCTGGGTAAGGTGATCCCTTTTCCTGACAAGCTCAGAAAAAATCTCTGAGAGTATGCCCACCTCTAATACCTGCTGGTACTGTTCTAAAGGGATAGGAATGTGGGAAGCATTTGCAGCTATGCAGGATGCAGGGTATGCCTGGCACTCCAACCCTCCCAGCAAGCCTCCTCATCCTCCTTAGTACTTCTCCATTGTACTTGAGGATTAGAGGTCAAGATCCTGCTGATCTGTCTGTCCTTCTCCGTGGGCATAGGCAGGATTTTATTGTCAGCAATTGGTATTTGTGGTAATTAACAGAAGGCAGGCAGGGAAATCTGTTCCTAATTAGGTAAACATTAACATAGAGTAACACAATGCAACTACTTTGTGCTGGCTCTCCTTGATACATTTCCTTCCATTTTAAAGACACGGATGAATGTCAGGACCCAAACAGCTGTATTGATGGCCAGTGCATTAACACAGAAGGATCTTACAACTGTTTCTGTACACACCCAATGATTTTGGACGCAACAGAAAAGCGATGCATCAGACCAGCAGATTCGAGTGGTATGATCCATTATACATATTACTGAAGTGAGTACACCTCTACGAGGTGGTGCTGACATGGCTACAGGCCCTAAGTCTAAGCTTAGACTGGGTTATCCTTGGATGAGCCTGTTCTTCTAGGGGATTTTGGAAGGCAGTGCTTGGACCATCATCTCTTGATCCAGAAGGCATCATGATGTAGGACTCCACAGTGCTCCACTCTGCCAGTGCAGACAGGACATGATGGGAAGTATTATGAGATTCAACTCAGGCTGAGGGTTCTTCAGCCCAACCTCACCCCAGTTCACCAGCTCTGTGTCTGCCTTGTCCAGCCTTGTAGGTAATGAGACACAGCCCGCTTGCTGTCTCAGTAAGGCTGGAGTTTGGCTGCAGGCTAGGTCTGGAGATTCAGTTCTACCAAAGTAAGGAATAAAACCAGGAATGACAGGATGTAGGAGGAAATAGCTGAAACTGTATGTGTGCTTTCAATTGGTTAACACTGAGGGTACACTGAGCTCGAGTGGCAGGCTGCAGCATCGCTGTTTAAGTGATGGTTTTGCATGTTCTTTTAATTTCGGTAGACACAGATTTCAGAAAAAATGTTAGATATTATGAAATTCTTAAAAGCATCTCAGAAATCTAGAGCATTATGCAGTCTGCACAGCTTTGTCTATGCCACACACATCTTTGAAAGAAATGTTACAATGGGTTTGATTAATACTGGCACTGTATAGCCATAAATCCAGACCTCAGGCCCCTGCAACTTGCAGTGCATTTTCCTGAGATGCTTCTGTGAAAAGAAGTGGGAATAGAGACTGAATGCCTGTTTTAGTCATTCCAAATTATAAGGCTGATACTTTTGAGGAGTATTGTGGTCATCCTGTTGCCTGGAACTGTGAAAGAACCCCACAGCATTTCTATTGTTCAAACTTCAGTTAAACAAACCAAGAGCAGGATTCTCCTTTGGGTTCATCTAGGGTGTGAAGAGAATGCAAGGCCCTAAAGGGTCTTCCGTCATGCGACATTCAGGCTGACACAGCAATGGTCATCTCACCCAGCACAAAGCACTCAAGCCTTCTATCACTACTGGCAATGTCCTCCCTCACGCAGAGGAGGAGGGGACAGGCTGGTTCCTTTGCTGCCAGCAAAACTTGGATTTGGTTGCAGAGATCCACTGCAGCACTTCACTGCACGTTCTGGCAAGTTCTTAGTAGAATAGGTATCTAAATGGTGATCACCTTTGCGCTTTCAGAACTCAGTTTTACTCTTGAGTGAGGTTTCAGTTCTGTACTCACCCATGCATAATGTAAAACCACAGTAAATAGATATGCACAGACAAAACAGAACCTTGGTTTCTGACAAAACTTATTTTTCACTCTGTGTTGGAACAAAATCAAAACCTTGCAGATGTCTTTACAAAACAATTGTGCTGAAGTTTTTATGTTCCAAGTGGAAGGATAAGTTTACAGTTCCTCTCCCTCCGATCAGCAGTGACCAAAGCTTGCTAGGAGTAGGAATGATTCCTACTGAGATCTATGTCAAAACTAGTATGCCTCTGAAATATTCCAGCTTTGACAAAAATACATGTTTTTGTTAATGTTCGTAAGAATGTGACAGCCGTTCACAGCAGTATTCTGTCTCTAACAATAGCTGTAAGTGGATGATTAGGGACCAGAAGAGCAGATAAACAATACTCCTCCTCACCCTCCCCAGCACTCTCTCAGCCTCCAGCTATTTTCAGCTCAGGGGATTTCCTGAGCCTGATGTAGTTTGTCTGTTTAGTTAATGGGACTCTCTCTTCCAAGTATTTATCCAGTCTCCTGTGGAGCCCACAAAAAATTTTTGTTCAGCTCTGTCCTACTTGTAGAAGTCCTTTCAGATGCCATTGATGGCAAAATAAGAAAGGCAAAATAACAACTTTTGAAAATTCATTCTGTGGATGAAGTTGCCCAAGCATTCACCTCTGTCTCAATGCTGGTTTTTGTCAAGCTCTGCTAACTTCCATGAGAGCCAAGCTGAATCAGTGTTAAGTGTTCAGCAATGAGATTTAGGAGGTTTTATTTCTTGGGCGTCCAACCCAATGTGCTTGTAAATTGGCCTAATGTGCCAACTCAGAACTTTTTAAGATTTTTGCAAAACTGAACGCTCGAGGGGTGAGCCACCTCAGGCGCTTAAAAACGGTCATGACCTCTAAGCTTAAATTTGTATTCAGCAAAGTCTGTAAAGGCTAGGTTATTTTTCTAATCTAAATTTAAAAAAGTTTTCAGTATGCCAGTGTCTTTTTAAATAACAGTGCTGCGATGATGATCTAATCCTGTCTTCTCCATCAGAACAAACTGAAGAAGCTGAGGTCTACCAGGACCTTTGCTGGCAGCACCTAAGTGACGATTTTGTTTGTAGTCGACCTCTGGTTGGAAAGCAGACTACGTATACTGAGTGCTGTTGCCTGTACGGAGAAGCCTGGGGCATGCAGTGTGCACTGTGTCCTATGAAAGAGTCAGGTAAGGAAACACACATTCCAATTCTTGGTATGAAATCTGAAATACTTAATCAGTTTAATCCACTGCGTTTAAACCTGCGCTAATAACATAAGAAAAACAAAACCCTAACCTCTCAAGAACTAATGGAAATTTTTTTCTCATTAGTTAACAGAAAATCGTTACAGTCTACATTTTGAAAACGTATTTGCTTTTATTTTTTGCATTTACAGGACTCATTTCCTTCCGGTGGAACTATCAGTGATAGGCAATTTAGAACTTTGATGGAAACAGGAGGACAGTTTAAGGGTAGCAGAGTTCCCTAACATGGCTGACAAAAACCTTCTGTGAAAATGCAGATGCAGTTCATGTGCACACACAGACACACACCACACTACTCAACAGCTTACATAACTGTTTTGCTTTTTTGTTGCTGGTATTATACATTCAGATGCATTTTTCACTGTGGTATTCTGCCAGGCTGGCTGCAATTAGATGTGTTTGATAAGGATCTGGTAAGTTGTGGTTTAGGATCACTAAACCCTTGAAAAATGAGGTGTTATTATATGGTCGTATGTTCACATATTATTAAATGTATACACGAGCAATTTAGGATAGCTAAAGGACGTGGGTTACCAATAAGGACTGAACAATTTCCAGGAAATAAAATTTAATGCTAAAGAAAGCTGACAGTCATATTTTTATAAGACTGTATTTTATTTATATGTTTAGAAATCAGATACTGTTCCATGATATTTCAGGTAAAAGTTGCTGCTTGTGGTGACTACAAAAGCTAAAAGGATGTACAGAGAAATGTCACTGACACACAGATTTATGTCTGGGGACTGGAGAAGGGACCAGTATAAGCAGCATAGGTACATGTCGTGCTGTGCCTAAGATACATCAGCCCTGGTATATACAGTCTGGTACGATACTAACCTTTTCCCCTGCATATAAACTATTCCAAGGTCTAGTTTGGATGTAGCTTTCTTACCATAAATATGTCTTTTGGTGATACGGCTTTCCATGTAGGAATACCATGCTGCACTTGTAAAACATTTTATTGTGAACATACCTGGATTTTCAGCTTGACCTGTGTTACTCTAATGATAATGTCGTGGCTAAAGCAGTACATGTTTTACTTGTTGCAAAAACCCTAGAGTTAAAACTACATAGGGAAGCTCAGTGAAGCATTAATGTGGTTGTTTGTCTGTTTGGTTTTTATGCTTTTATAATTTACTTGCAAGGTCCCTGAACCTGTTGTTAGATATCTTTACTTGTTGGAGTTTGCTTTGGAAGCACAGCAACTGAAAAAAAGTCCCTGATTTTGATGATGTTGGCTCGAGTAACTGCTGGCTGATGCTTAACCCAGAAAGAGACTGAAGAATAAAAACAGGGCATGACAGGAGCTTAATTTATAAGATATGGAAATCTCAGAAATATCTTTGTCAGAACAAATCTTACAGGAGGACATTGAATTACTACACCTGCTAGAATAACAATTGCAATGGAATTTAATGTAATATTGACAAAAAAAAACAGGGCAGTAGCTAGTAGAAGAATTGTTGCTACGACCTGGAGCTCCTGAGGAGGAAAGATTGAGCAGATTAAAGCAGTTTTTCTTTGTACGAAGTTCGTCACATGGCTACAGTGACCCATCTGTGTGATGTAATCCTGAGAGAAGGAAAAAACTGTTCCTGGTAGAGAGAGTTCAGATAAGTATGAGACTTGCTTCTGGAAATTTCTAGCTAGTTACATTTAAAGGAGGATAAATCTGAAAAGGAAGAAAGACTACCAAGATGGCGAGGGAAAGAGAACTGTCTTACAAGGGAAGATGAAAAATTCCAAACATGGATGCAGAACAAATGATAAGACTCTACATTACAGCACAGTCATGGAGGATTCCTGCAAACTTTTTAATTAATCAAAAGTGCTGATGTGAGACTATTTCAGTCTGAAGATATTAGATGTATTTTGATCATTAGGACCACAAGATTCTGGTCCAACAGTGGGGTGCAGATTCCCACTAGCTCAATGAAGAAACTTGAGAAATTAATTTAAAAAATTACATGGAAGTTCCTGGTGGATAAGATGGACAACATCCTAAACATCAGTTCAATGATCCTCAGTCAAAGCTAAAGAGCATTATGTTGGATCATAAAATCTTTCTCTTTCCAGACATAAGATAACTTTTATGTGACATTTAATTTGCTTTGAGAAGTACCTGCTTTAACTAAAACTATCAGTCATACTTTGATCCCAAATACTTTAAATCATCCTTATGGATTGGAATGTAGATAGTTTTTTTAAAAAAAGCGTATTGAATCTTTATTAGGTCAGAACAAGGACACAAGCTTACATTTCTTAGTGGAGATGGTATGTGCTCATTTGTCCTCACACACATGTGCATGCACCCACACAGAAACCTGGAAGCCTTTCTCTGTTTTCAGGAACATTTACCAAGAAAAATTTAAAGCTGACTGAGCTGAATAAATGATTCATTTGACATGTCTTCAGTTTGTAGCACTTAAAGTGATATCATTGGCTCGAGAGAGTGCTTTCACACCTCCAGGCCAGCAGGTCACAGGTTCAAGTCCTGGCTGGGGAACCTGGAATTTCTCCATTTTTAAATACTTAGGTTTTGTGTTGGCCAGATTTACCAGTGAAGGTGTTTGCTTATTTCCCCAGTTAGGAGTCTTCTGAAGATTTGTAACACATGGTAAAGAAGGCCTGGTGATGTGAAAAGCATTATCGCCAGAAGACTTTCACCATGAAATGGGCTGGATCATAGAACAGATCATTCACTGATCTGTGGTTTCCTTTTACCTTGTTTGTACTCTTCTTGTATTTGAGGATCTAGTTGCTACCCTTAGAAAGAAGGAAGTACAGGCCTACCAGCATAAGTGGTAAATTTGCAAGTCCCTTCTAAAGAGCTTCACGCTTTAATAAAAATAACCTCCAACTTTTGTAACCCAGCTTGTCTTTAAAGCCCTTCCATTTTTCATGAGAAGATTTAAATGACCTGTTTAAGTAGCATCCAGCATAAATCCAGTGGGAAGGTAGAGAACTCCTATGTGATGAATCACATACAGAATCATATTCTATGTTAAGTTAAAAAAAATACAGTCTTAAATCAGCATGAAAATAGAATTTCCATGTTTGCTATTATTTCTAAAAGCTACTAATGGGTGCTTAATCAAACAAACCCCACTGAAAATGACACCAAACATTCATAGCCTGAGACAAAAATATTTATTGCCTGAGCACTTGTTGAAATATTGCAACTGAAGAGAGACATCTAACAGCAGTAAGACTGGTAAGTATTTTGATGACAACATTGAGGAACAAACTCAAAATACTAGCTCAAAGTCCTGATCAAAATACTGCAAACGTGGACTATAGTGCTGTGATGGAGTACATCTTACTGGTGTATACAATTTCATGGGGCAGGCCTTCTCATCATTAAACAGAGGATGCAAAGACAGATTGTTTTCAATCACATTGGCTCTAACATTATGATCTTATAATATCATCATATTGCAGGTAAAGACTTGTACAAATTGCATCCAATGCCAAAACATTAAGTACTGAGATGTATTCTCTCTGAGCTCATTGCAGCTTTAGTAGCTTTTCTTTGTTGCATCCACCCCCAAAAAATTATCTGTGGGATGGCCTGCCTTCAGAATTTCTGCTTTCTTGGTCAATTTACTCTTAGTGTCTAACGTCCCAACTCTCTTCATCCAGAGTCCATGGTCTAGTAACTGGCAGCAGGACAGGCACTGATAGGTTTAGCAGCTGGGTCAAAGCCTCGATACCAGAAAACAGGGCAAGTGGCCTAGATTGAAAAAATCTGGAATCTTAAATAAAGCCATGTATACCTGAAGTTAACCTGAACCTGTAGGACCTGGGCTGTAAACTTTCTGAGAGTCCAGAAGCTCCTGTGAGACCCTTAGGAAACTGTAGTGGATTTTAGACAAGGTGTATTGTTACACCTTACAGGAAAATTGAAGGGAGGATGTAGAACTAACAGCTAGAAAATGTTGGGTAAGGTGGTGTGCTGGGATCAGCATTTAGTTTACAGAGACTGCATATTTTTGTATTTGTAAAATTATCTCTTTGGAGTTATTGCAGTGTAGTACCCTCTTTGTTTCAGTAAGACCTTAAGATGCTGGTAATCTGGAATAAAGAGCCCTTGAACTAAAGATATGTCAGTCAGTTAAGGAGGGAGGGTGCTTTCTCCTGTGGCTGCCTGGAGAAGTTTTAATGTAGAAAAATGGGATAAGGTAGGACTGGGGCTCTGCAGCTTTAACAGATATTTTAATAACTATTGAGAGTGGGGGTGCATTACTACATATAGAACTTAGATTTTTTGTTCATGTGAGTGCTAAGACAACGTCATGAACACATTCTAGGCAACTGGAAAGGGCAACAGCATTCAGTTTATCAGCCTTCTTATTTGTGTATCATTATACATACCTTTTTTATTGTAAGTTTTAGATTCTAGTACTTTGTGGGTTTTTATAGAACCACTGTATGATTAAAAGATCTGCAGAAAGGACGGTAGATGTTACAGATGTTCTGTGGGACAAGTAGCATAAAGAACTGCTGAAGACTTATGTTGTCATTGAAATTTCTTTTATTTCCACCTGAGCATTTGCAAAGCCCACGCTAGGAGAACACTGAAGGCAGTGGGTAACATGAATCACCTGGGGTGTTGTATAATGTAGGATTTCTCTTGGCTAACATCACATAGTGTTTTTTACACAGAAACCCACATCAGTGCTGGTCCTGTCGGTTTCTCCTTCCATCAGGAAAGAGATATCAGCATCTTGAGCAATATAATCCTCTGACCTGTTCTAGACACGTTCTGTACAGTGAGATGGTATCCTAGAAGTAATGTATTTCCATGGATAAAGAATGGGCACTGGATAACTAATTCAGATGCAGACTCTGGAGATGCCTACATGTAGTTGAATTCTACCCATTTCTGGCAGAACAGATTATTTGGATTGCATTTTTGTTGCGAAGGAACTCTGTGTATCCTTTGTAAACATTATGAATTAGTTCTGGGCTGAGCTTCCATATTATGAGAACATAGTGTTCCCTTCGAATTCTGGCTAATGTCACTCGTGAAGATCTGGAAGTACAGGGAAAACCAATGTGTGTAAAGGATGAGTTTCCATCTGTCCTCTTTTGAGATGGTAAAGCTCAGCAGGGAAGCACTGGATTCATTTCTGGAGATCATCGTTCTTCTTTCCGTTTAGGATGGCATTGTGCCTCCCTCCTTTCTGGTAAGGACTCTGGTCAAATCGATTATATCCTCTGGGCTTAAAATATTACAGTAACTGAGCATTGACTATTCCAAGTCTTGTGCTCACTTGTGCAGAGTTGTTTAATTTCTATTGATGAAGGTTTTCAGTGTTTTTTCGGAACTGTAGGAAAGACATGGAGAATAGCTTTGGAAGGGTTTTCCTCATGAAACCTCAAGTTCCAAGTGTACATAGAAGTCAGCAAGGAGTCAGAACGCCATGTGCAAAGTTGCAGCAAAAACAAGCTCTTATTACAACTTTTAACTATCTACCTCTAGCAGTAGGAGAGAAAAGATCATTTTAGGAAATTTGACCAGCATTGGTTGAGGAGCAAAAGATAAGGAACAAAACCAAAAGATTTTTGAGATAATTGAATTACTAATTACTTCAGTTTTAGCAAGACCTTCGCGTCCACTGTAAACTCTTTCTCAGCAATTTCATTTAGAGTGTATCCATGTGAAGACAATAATATGCTTCCTAACTCATGAAAAAAATCCCTTAAAACTGTTAGCATTCCCTTTTTCTTCAGTTGTAGAATGTACATGAATTCTTTCCACCTCAAACCTCAGCATCTTTTCGTGAGCGATATCAGTAAAATTATCTGAATAGTCAAACAGCACAGTCTAAATGTAGAGCAGAAATAACTTCAGCTTTTGTTCACAAATGATGCATTCCTGAGACAGCTTAAACTTAACCAATTCAGTCTGATGTCCAGAACCTCTGGTTGGGAAGGGATGTATATTACATGTGATAAATGATTTCTTGGTTTTGTTCTTCTCTCTGGTGATTTCTTTCATGCCAAAACTGCTGATTTGGTCAATAATTTGAAGGAATTGCCTTGGTGTCAATAGTTTTGGCTCCTTGTGTGTGTGTGATGGTGACAATTCTGAGGAGTTGGAACAGCTTGCCTTATGGGCAGGAGCTGAATTAGCTGTGATGCAGTTGTTTCGTGGTTGTGTCAGGAAAGCTTTTTTGTATAATATTTTGCTTTAAATACATGAAATATGGAATAATTTTTCTGATGGGAGAATTAAGGATTTTTAGGCCTTTGGGTACAAGTAAGGCCCACACAAGCTTGCACAGCTACAACAGCTGTATATGCAAATCAGATGCACATTTGCACAGCTGCATTTGTGCTAAAGAAAACCTAAAAACCAGTCAGTCCATCCAATTTATGTTGCGTTGTCTCTGTCAGCCGAGCTTTCATCACCAATTACAGCTAACATCTGTGCCAGTATGCATGTGTGTCTAGCTGTAATCCCCTAACACTTGTTTAATATGCAATACATCTGACTTTAAAAATGTCCTTTACATTTTTGGAAGCATACATCAGCTTCCTTTTAAAATAGCTACCCTAAGTCATACAACAAGATGTCTTTATGCTTCATTTGCAAGTTATGAGAAAAACTTAGAAACACATGGAGCAGTGTAGACTAAACTATATACTGAAAACAAAGTCTTTTTTTTCCTCTTGAACTGCAGTTGTGTTGTCCCTGATCGCAACCAGAAGATGAACAAGTAGAAAAAATAAACCCATATAGAAGAAAGTTTTTTCATTGATTGTGAATTATAGTTTTTTTTTTAACTTTACATGACAGATTCATCTGAAAGTGAGCATTAATTTTTGTGACAAATAAAATGTTTTTGTCATTCAGGGGTAGTTTCACATTCTCTCTTGCTCTTTGCCCTGCCCCCTTACCACTTTCTTGATCTCAGTCTCCTACTGTCATCTCCCTGGGGCAATGTCATGCTGTTCTCCCATTTGTATACTTGCTACAACTTTCTGTGTGTCAGTCATACTTTTATCCACAAATCTTACAGCACTCTGTTCATTTAGTTCCCTCCCCTGGAAAACTCTGACCAGCACGCAACTCGGTGACCCAAAATACATCATTTTTAATTTGAACTGTAGGAACACAGCATAGCAAGGGGAAAAGTTTAAAACAACAGAAGCTGTCATCGCCATAACTTGTTCTGTCCTCTGCAGGGGCACTCTGATGGGTTCATTTCTCTCAGGCATCTAAGTCTCAAGTCTACCTTATTTCATAACTCTCATGATCTTTCCAGAAGAATGTGACCCCCCAGATGCTTTTCAGTCTTTGTACTCTCCTCTCTGCCTACCCTTTTCTTCCCCGCCAGGGAAAGAAAAAAAGAAAGGAAAAGACAAGCAGAAGAAGGTGGCATAGATAACTTGCCATTGTTACCAGTCCTGAATTGCTAGTGTTGATTTCTTAGGTGAGTTGCTAAGAGCAACTGAGCACCTAGTGACTGAACCAACACATTACTGAAGGCAAGAGATTTAGTCTACACTATTTGTACAGCTAAATAGAACGTAAAGTATTAAGAGAGTATTATAGGTAATTACAGAGAGGTAATTAACAATACCTAAAAATGCAGATATTCAGAATTCAGTCCTTCCCATCAGGTCACATTCACACAGAAGAAGCAGTGATCCCAAAGACCTGCTTGTCTTGCCCCCTTGCCTTTCATTGACTGTTTTTGTGTGGTGGTTTCATCCACACAGGCCACATGGATTAGTATTTTGTGGTAGAGCGCAGATTTCCTTTGCCAAGAACATTTATGGGCATCTGTGAGAAAGTGCTTTTACTACTCTGCACAGCTTTTTTTCTATGTATATATGAATGGAGGAGTCACTCTGAGATGATAACCTGGCTGTCTCCATGCATGGATGTTATCTGGGCTTAGGTGTGGGGAAGGAAGAATGGAGTGTTTCTGGTCCTATGACAACTCTTAAAACCATACTTATTATCACAGCATCTCAGTGGGAAGCTGTGCAGTCAGGGATGAAAATAACTTTTGCTATATGCTGTTTATTTTCTCATGCTGACCTTGTTTCCTGTGCCCTGGGGTACCACTCTTGGGCAGTGTACTTTGTCAGCTGAGAGAGGATAGGGTTTTTTGAATATTATTACTGTATATAAACATATTCTGGAAGACACACCTCAAAGGAAACCACCGTGCTCATGAAGCAGAAGGTGGTGACATTTACAATGATTTGTAAGTTCTCTGGGGAGTTCATTCTGCAGACTTGGACTGGCACCCTTGACAGCTCTGGACGTTCACAGACAAGCTTTACCTATACTATACTGTCTTGTGCTCTCAAAGGGTCGCATTGTTGACCACAGAATTCAAACAGACTTTTTAAACACTTTTTGGGTTTTTTTTTCAGTAAATAGTTACAGGTGGAGGAGATACTACCTGTGAAAATAAAATTACAGTGCTGGGCAGCAAGTGGGACTGTGCTCTGCAATGTCTAGAGCAGTCTGGATTTATCCAGCTATTTGCTGTCTGGGACAGTTCTACACAGCATGAGGTTTCTGGCTCTGTAACCATCTGCAATTCTTGGATTTTGTATCTGCTTAGGGCTTTTTTTCCTCTCTCTCTTTTGGTGGTTTTTCTTTCACGTCCTTTTTTCTGCCTGATTCTCAGAACACCAGGCAATCTTCACAGAACCAGATGCTAAATAGTCTGCAGCAACATTAAAGAAGCACCTGGATTCTATATTTTAACAACATTTCTATTTTCAAATAAGTTGGTTTGTATGTGTTTTAGTAAAGGGTAATAAAAACAGAGTTGACACAATTTTAATTTGATTTATAAAAAAATTAAACTCTGCATCAGCATTTCAGACATGGACTCTGGCACCTGAAATGAAGAGTTGTTTTGGTCTGCTTCAACTTTTGTAGTCTAGCTACTAGAGAAAGGCATAAAGTCAGAGTGTAACTATTTCTCCCGTGCTTTTCCCCATGCCCTTTGAGATTCACAGCCAAGGAGACTTGGAGCAGCACTAATACTTAAGCCTATGTTGTTGTTGAAGATACAGTTTGTAGATAAGTGTGGGCTATTTTAGAAGGATTTTTCACTCTGATTTCTGCAGGTTGGCTGACAGTGCCAGAAATGTGGCTGTACCTGCTCCAATTTATTTTCTTTGGGGTTGCTTCTGAGAGCAGCCATGATGGTCTGGAGTAGCCTCTGTTCCACAGAAGGAGGACTATAAACATTGATAGCTTTGGAGAGGAATGCATTAGCAGTGGGATACACAGCATCCCTCTCCTCTTCTTTCCATGCAGACCAGAAGAAGCTGACCTATAACTTTTTGTTCAGTTATTGACTCAAAGCTATCCCTGGTGTTATCCCTATTATGACTTAATAGTATATTTTTGGCTCATTAACATCTTAATGACATTCTTCTTGAAGAGAGAATGCTTTCTGGAAATTGCAGATTTATGGTGTTTCTAGGAAGATATGTTTATTTCCAGCAAATACGAACCACAGCTCACTGGGACTAATGTAATGCAGCCTGTGTTACAAGTGTGTTTACTTTTATATCCTATTTTCTTTCCCCCCTCAGAGGATTACGCCCAGCTGTGCAACATTCCTGTTCCAGGATCAAGACGGCCATATGGACAGGATGCTTTAGTTGACTTCGAGGAGCACTACCCTCCAGAAACTAATCCATACTTTGTTGAAGACCGTAAGCAAGTTTCTGTTATGTAAAACAGTTGAAATGAGGGTTGTAACTTGAATTGTGTCCCTGTAGGCCAGCTCCATTCTTCTCTTTTGCTTCTGAGTAATGTGGCTTTTTTATGTTTTAGTTATTCCTATGACACTAGCTTTCAGTCAGGTGTTCCAGTTCAAGAGCCAGGTTTGTATGAGAGTCCAGTTGGGCTCAGAGTACAATTAATTTTTAATATAGTGAAATAGTTTGTGCCAAGTCTACTAAACTTGTGTTTACCAACAGATTTACAACTCAAGGTCAAAGGAATTGCCAGTTTTCCTTCTCACAAATTAATTTTCCTTTGGAGCACGGGACAGATTTCTCCAGAGTGCATTTAATTTAAAAGAAAAAATTTCCATGATTTCCCAGCAGAATTTATATGGGTGAAATGAGAGCATGCAGTCATTCTTGCTCAGTGGAGAAAATGTACAGCACAGTATGATTAGAGAGTATGCATTCATATAGCCTTCGTGCTAGAATGTATGGCCTGCCAAGCAGGGTGTAAGGGATTGTACGCGGCATCTCAGCTGTACTTGAGGAATATTGGGGTTCTTTATGGGTCTGGCCAGCTCATTGTTAAGACTTGATGGAAAGTAATGTTTACAGATTTCAGCGTCTGTCTCAAAATCGGCCACAGGTCCAGTATACTTAATCACAATTTTAGAGAAGAAAAATGGAGGTACCAGAAGGAACTGGTAACTTCCCATGCTTTATGTATATGGTCTACAAGTTGCTGCTATGCTCTTTCACAGTCAGTGTTATCAAGTGTTGATGTTTAATTGAACTTTAATTACTTAGTGCTGATGTTTAATTGAAATGTAACATAGTTGAAAACTACCAATGAAAACTACCATCCACACAAAGAAAAGGTCAGAAGGATGACTGGGAAACCAATGTTCATGTACTGTTAATCAGATAAAATACTGAGTGGGAAAGAAGCATTTCACAAGCTATAAGCAGAGGTAAATAAATATGATAAAATGTGGATGGTTTTGAATGCACAGCTGAGACCACTATCTTCATAGGATGGCTTCAATTGGAAAGGACCTTAAAGATCATCTACTTCCAACCTCTTAGGGGCAGAGGCTTAAATACTTACGGCTCTTGCTCCTGTCCTATCACTGAATCAGATGGGGCATCCTGATTAGGGCATCAGAGACTTCAAGGTCACAATCCTGCTGCAGGTTGTTTGAGGAATCAATACCTCCCATCCCCTAGCAGGGCCATGTACTTCAGTGTAGTATTTGTCATTGTGCTGTCATTTTCTACAGAACCAAATACATCCATTAGGATTACAATACAGGTCCCATCCAGCTGTTTTGAAGTAACTTGTGAAGTAGAACTTGCTGTGAGTGATAAATATTTTAGTTTCGGCTAGTTAAACTTACAATATAATGTGTTTATGAGAGAGAGAGAGAATGAGAAAAATATGTATATAGGTGTGTACACATGTTTATGCACATGCATATATACCTATATATAAAATATCTGTCTAATAAATTATGCCTTTATTTAAAAAATATCTACATATTTGTGAGGGACACCTTTCCTTTCCTTGACACTGTTTTCTAAATTAGAAAAAGTCTTCACTTTAAATGTCTCTTGTAGAGCCCTCTGCAAGCTCTACCAGAGAACTCAAATGAAACTTGGTTAAGTTTCTTACTACATTATTACCTACATCATGACAGTGCTCAATACCCTCCATAGTTTTGCACCCAGAAGTGATTTACTAGGTTCATGGAAAAGACTGCAATGTTTCCCACTTATTTTATGCTCGTATACATCCTATTTATTATATATGTCCTTGAGATGTGACGTGTCAGCAAGTACGTATGTCACATTATGTGTTCAGTGTCTTCAGAATCTATTCAGTGTATGACTGACCAGCATGATCCTTACTAAGAATCCCACATGCTAGAAAATCCAGGATAGAAACAATGTATGTAGTCAAAGAGAGGGGGAGTGGAAATGGCAGTATGGAAGTTACATGG
>NW_020955846.1:80944-81928 GCF_003031625.1 Empidonax traillii
TGACGTGTCAGCAAGTACGTATGTCACATTATGTGTTCAGTGTCTTCAGAATCTATTCAGTGTATGACTGACCAGCATGATCCTTACTAAGAATCCCACATGCTAGAAAATCCAGGATAGAAACAATGTATGTAGTCAAAGAGAGGGGGAGTGGAAATGGCAGTATGGAAGTTACATGGAAGATAATACGGTAAGGGCAGAGTAAGAAAGGCAAAAGCAGGCCAACAGAAAAGAGAGCCTCAAGGACTGAGACAGGATGGAGTAAATATGAAAGGACAGAAGAACAAGCACAAGGAAAGGGAGAAATGCATAGGTATATTAGCAAATATGTATATCACATTGTTGTAATTTAAATGAGTGAACAGTTTTCTGGTAAATCAATGACTGTTTTTGGTGTCACTATATGTTACAGGGCAGATGGGGAGATATATCCCACTCTGTTCCACTCCAGCTCCAATTTCTCCTCTATATATTCATTATGCTGTTAAAACCTATGATTCAAACATTCTCAACTTTTTCCACAAAAGTCTTTTTGATGTGATGGGCTGCCATCTGCAGTCCTGTTACATCACTGCTCCATGAGCAGAAAGCTAGTGAAAAAAACTCATGCAGGACTCACAGGAGCAATTCAGTCCCGGAGAGTATCTCTGAACGTGTAAAAAACTAAAATAATTTTGTAAGTATAAATCCTTTCTTGTACATAAAAGCATATCTGTCGCAAAAGCCTTAAGGAGGGAGCACAAAAGACATTGTACAAACCACTGAGTACAAAGACAACTCTTTGTATAAGAGATAAAAAAAAAAAAAAGTCAACCCTTTAAGGTTTGACTACTCACCATCTAGAATTATGACAAGGAGCAATTGGTAGATTATAGGTATTTGTACTGGCACCAGTCACTGAAGCAGAAGCCAAGGGCTGTTAACCAAAACCACAACAGGAAAGCAGTCTCTGATTTCTTCTTACTTTGCTCAAGGCAGCTGAGA
>NW_020955846.1:82450-150087 GCF_003031625.1 Empidonax traillii
AAAGTCAACCCTTTAAGGTTTGACTACTCACCATCTAGAATTATGACAAGGAGCAATTGGTAGATTATAGGTATTTGTACTGGCACCAGTCACTGAAGCAGAAGCCAAGGGCTGTTAACCAAAACCACAACAGGAAAGCAGTCTCTGATTTCTTCTTACTTTGCTCAAGGCAGCTGAGATTGATTTTTTTTATGTTTTCTTCTAGATAAATTAGAATGCATCTCTTTCCCTTCTACACACACCTTATTTTTCTAGAATACTGTTTTAAGAATCTTTTACCCCAAAATACACTACCACTTGTTTCCATAAAGGTTGATACACATAATGATTTAAATAAAATGTCCTATTTAGAAAGCACAGACTTATCCTTTGAAAAATATACTATCAAATTATGCAGTTACTACCAAAAAAAAAAAATTACAGACTTTTAACACAAAATAAAAACTTAAGAGTTAACAACGTTATTCAGTTTCTATCTTGAGATATATCACAGTACTTCTCTGGTGCATTTAAAACTCCAGATGGTGCAGCTCTGCTAAAGCTGACCTATTTTCAGCAAAGTCAAGTCACATTCCAGTAAAATTCTGAGAGAATTTGAGACTCTCCCTATATATTTGGGTATACTGATTCAACAGCTTTGAAACTTTCTTGTTCTTTCTCCACCCAGGTTTCCTGAACAGCTTTGAGGAGTTACAAGCAGAAGAGTGTGGTATTCTGAATGGATGTGAAAATGGCCGATGTGTAAGAGTCCAGGAAGGCTACACCTGTGACTGCTTTGACGGTTATCACCTGGACATGGCCAAAATGACTTGTGTTGGTGAGGATAGGATTTTACTTCTCCTGTTAGTCTGTCCAGTTTACTCAGTCACTTGACCTAAAGAGGACCTGGAACAAAGGAGTTAGAGGCGATCACCTGAATTGTATTACAGATGCCAGTTTTGTTTTATTTGCTGCAAAAGTCAGTAATTACTGTTACAAAAATAACTATGTTGGTGTTCCTCAGCTCATCTTAGTCATTGCAGCTGTATTCAGCTGAGTGTAGAAACGAATAGACATTTGTGGAATGAAGCATAGACTTCTATGAAGAATTTAACTCTAATATATAGACCAAATGTTTTTCAAAAGCTTTTCAAGAGCTAGGAGGATGGAACTGGGAGTGATTTTAGGAATGGATTTTTAGAGCAGTTGAATTGCCTAAATATGCAGATAACCACCTGGTGAAGTTTTGCACCTGATTCTCACTGATTTCAACAGCCAACAGACTCAACTATTCCTCTCACTCTCAAACTAGTAAATCTGCACATTTACTCACCAAGACATCTAAATCTTCACTTAAAACAGCAAAACACGGGAATGGCAGGTGTCAATGAGAAGATGGAGCAAAACAACCTCTCCCCAGTGTAGAAGTCTAGTAGAAATAATGACTGTTTCACTTTAAGGTCTGCGTTAACCTTCCTTAGCAATACCCTTCATAACCCACAGCTAAGATCTCACAGCTCTATCAAGAGAAGCTGTCCACGTGCCTTGTAATCTTCAGGACTTTATGGCAAGCTGGCCTCCTTAGCAAGAAATTGTGGGTCCTATATGTCAGGCCAATGCTGCACGATGTTGAGTGCAGGTAGTTTGCTCTTCACAACTATTTAGCTGACAACACCAACAGCTCCTCAAGTGTTCAATTGCATAAATACAGATGTTATACTGACAACTTGGAGCTTCTTTCTTATAAGCCACTTTTCCTCAGATAAACACCTGTAAGTGGTTATTAAATTCTGTTTATCAGCTTAGGCTGAATTTGAACTTGGTAATCTTAACAGTTTAAGGCCCTTTAAAACCCTATTGATTTCCTGTGTTAACTTCCACCTCTTTTCAATTAACCTATTAGAGCTTTTGACCCAGCCTAATTCCACCCAATCAGAGTTGAAAATAAAGTTCTCAGCATATTCATGCAGTTTGTTCTGCTCTTGACAATGCTGGAAATAAATGAGTTTTATCTACGCACGTACTTAAGTTCATGTCTTTTGATGGCTCCTTGTTGCAGATGTGAATGAGTGCAGCGAGCTGAACAACAGGATGTCTCTCTGCAAGAACGCCAAGTGCATTAACACGGAAGGTTCGTACAAATGTTTGTGTCTCCCTGGGTACGTGCCTTCAGACAAGCCAAACTACTGCACACCACTGAACTCAGAACCAGAGAGTGAACTGGAGTAGAGGAAAATCTCGCTATCCCAAGCCCATATACTCTGCACTGTATAAAGAAAAGGAAGAAAAGTATTTAACTTGAGAAGGCACCAGAGTAGCAAACGAAAGGGGAGAAAAGCATTAAATGTGTCAAAGGTGAGACATGATGGGCTGATTGTTTATCAGCTTCACTGAAGTGACAGACCAAATGGACACATTACTCTGTATGAAAGAAGCAATCGAGTATATAGTGTGTTCATAAAAAAAAAGTCTTTGACAATATTCAAAAACAGTGCTGTTATTTTAAACAGAAGAGCTTTGGTTTTTATGGTTTTTTGTTTTGTTTTGGATTTTTTTTTATTATTGCTTGATTAATTTGGCATTTAAATAATGATGGAAATATTTTATATTACTGTGTCATTTTTTTGATTGTTCAGTTCCTTGCCTACTGTTTCTTTTCAGACCTTTTTCTGATAAGTACAAATTCTATGATACAGATATTCTTAGGCCATTTTGTAAGAACTGTTACACAGGGTGATGCTCCTCCTTCTCTGGAACATTGGTCAGTGATTTTTTTTAATTTGCTAGTTGTCTGCCCTGTGGAGCAGGCACCACTTTATTTTTTTTCAAATGTTTATATACCTTGGCAAAATGTCCTTATATTCATTTTGTATCTTGTATGGTTGTTACTGCACTTAAAGTCTTTAGAATCTTTCTTGCCAAGTTCAAAGCTGCTAGTGGACAACATTGGATTCCTTTTGTACATTAAAACAAAAGATTTTAGCTCACGTCTGTATTGTAATGTGTAAATTGAACACAAGAGAGATCTTGTATGATTACCCTAACATATTAAAGCTGTATATTAAAACTCAATAAAATCACCTCTTTTTTTAGAAAAAAAAAGAAAAGCTGTTTACTAATTGTGGCTTTTTTTCCTTCTTCTTTGTTTGGCGTTTATGTTGCAAGAATCAACCCTCAGGTGTTTACAGTACTGGCTTTAATTTACATTACAATAGTCATAGGGAGTTGTCTGGCTGTTTTTTCCTTCTCATGCTGTTTTAATAAGACCAGAATCCGAATTAGTTAATGCCTGAAGTTAGGCTTCCAGGGGGAAGATTTCAAACACAGACCTACAGAAACTGTTTGACTTGGAAGCTGATTCCCATGGAATTTTTCTTCTTTCCTGGTTTAGGCATGTTTCCCACTAAATCTGCAAATACAGATTTTCTACAGTATGATGGCCTGGTTTTCAGAAAATACTGAAGAGAAGGGGGAGAATTTCCTTTTTCTGATGAACTGTACTTTCCCATCAGCTCTTATTTTTCAGTGGAAGGAGAGAAAGAGATTAGGAGGCAGACAGATGTTTTACTTTGACCTTCTCCAGTGTGAAAGAGTTTCTTTTGGTAATCCTGAAACAGGTCCTTTTGATATTTTTCAAATGAAACATTCTTGCTGTGTCTTTTATACCTGCACGGCATTTTTAAGGAGAAGGATAACTTGAGGTTTTAAAAAGTGAGTCAAATGCGGTCCAATTGTCAGAAAATTAGATTATTATTTCTTGTAAAAAGAAATACTTGTTTTGATTCTGAATAAAATTTATTTTCCAATATTCAGGTCAGCCACTGAACCAAAAGTATCGTAAGTTGTATCCCTTTTAGAACTGTGTACTACAGTAGATCTTATTAAAGTCCATGTGACTGAATTTTCAGAAGCATCTGTCTTTCCCAAACCCTTTTCTCTGTCTGCTGGAATTTTGTCTCCCCCCTTCTTCTGCTTCAGAAACTGGCTGTGTTCACCTCTGAAAGACAGCATAGGCCCCAAAGGTGCCAGTGCAACTGGCACCGCAGCCTCAAATTTTCAACATCCCAATACTCCATCAATCTATCCCCAGCTAGGGAGCTAAAATGACAGTGTGAGTTTCTGCTTTTTCCTGGAAGTTCACCAGTATGACAGCTGAGGAAGTAACACTCAAAATTCAGTACCCTTAGAAGTCTTTCCTTGGGGGCCAAACACTCTACTGAACATGTAATTCTGAGCCACAAGATTGGCTTCTTGCTGATCTATTACATTTAAAAAAAAAAAAGGCAAATTAGGAATAGCCTGGGACTTCACCATTCTTATAAAATATACACTCAGAGACCCTTACTTTGTGTTATTTCAGACAAAAAAACCAACCAAACAAAACCAAACGAAAAGAACCTGAAGTTGTTCCATAAGCAGCAAAACTAAAGTGAAGCCTGAATTCTTATAACCTCTCTTTGTTACAGTCTCCTCAGCAGACTAACTCCAGCTCCAGGTCCTTGCATCTCTAGCACTCTCAACAAGCACAGGTAGCACCTGTCTGCAGGTGTGGGTGTCAGGACAGGGTGACAGATGCAGACGCTTTGACACTGCTGCCAAACCAAATGTTGTCCATGGTCTCAGCAGGCAGGATTGGTTGAGTCATTTGTCTCCAGCTGTTAATCAAACTTCGCAAACCTCAGATTGTACTGGCCTTTTTGCCTAGATTGTCTTACACACGTGGTTGAAATTGGTCACGACGTTAAAAGGTTCAGGGAGATGGCACATGCTGGCTCTGGTTCCATGGAAAACAAACCAGCCAGCAAACCTAAGTTGTTTATTGGCCTATCAGTTTTTGTTACCAGCAATTCACAAAAGAGATTTTGGTGTGTCCAGCCGTCTTCCATCTCCCTTGCCTAATTCAAGAGGGCAGCAGTTGACCCAAGCTGTGAAAGAAGCTTGAAACATTCTTTTGTTTCAACGACCATGTCCTCATCACAGTCACGCTCTTCTATTAATCACCGACATTATACAAGCAAACAGCAGACTTTGTGCGTGCTTGGGCCTTTCCCTTTTACCTCTTTGTACCTCTAATATGCCTTAAAACACACACAGGGTGCCAAAAGCAGACCAAACAACCTACATCCCAGTGCTTAGTATTCCACGTTTCCTGGCTCCAGGCCTTCAGAAATACTTTAATAAAGGAACCACAATTGAAGGAATTAAGTGAAATTCAGACCATCTGACCTAAGGCTCTGGAGCCCACCTACTTTGCCCCAGTGTAGCAAGGCTGGTTGTGTCATTTCACCTGAAAAGCTGCATGGCTTAGGAATACAATTTTGATTCATAGTTAAACCAAAGTTTTCTTAACATGATTAAGACAAGGGATTGGACAGCATGGATGTAACAATTTACTTGTTACAAGAGCTGTGGTTTAGGTGAGAGCCCTCAAAATACAGAAACCACCATGTACAATTCCATGATTCAAGTTTCTGAGTGCAGCAGAATCTGGAATTGATTACAATTTATACCAAATGGCACCAATACTTTATACATCCATGTGGATTCTTTAAAAAAAAGTATTAGTCCTTTTTCAGCCAGACATTTCTTTGTTACAAAAAATAAAATTGCTGACGTGGTAGAACTGAATTCTGCTAGTTCCCTTATAATGCTGCTGTGTTAATGAGAATGAAGTTACCATGAAACTAGAGCTACACACATTTCAGCTAGAAAAATATTTTATATGAACAGATACTTTCATGTTGGGATGCTATTCAGTGGAAAAAATTAGCCAGTGTTAAAACTATTCACTGAAGTGAACACTAACATTCCTTGGGAAAAAACAGTCACAGCTGGACAGATCATTTCGATCCAAGAGACAGAACTCTCAGTCATGACAAGTATTCAGCTAGTCAGTGGCAACTGACACATTCAAATAAATTCCTGACTAAGAAAAGTCCTAAAATGCTAACGGCACCAAAGTGGTTGTCATGACCCATTAGCTCACAGTGATCCTTACCCTCATGTGGGTTGAATGTGAGTTTGGCAGCAGAGGGGCTCCTGGCTTTGGCACTCTTTCCTAATTTCTCAAAAGGAAAGGTGACAGACCCTATTAGAGCATGTCATGGGCAGCAATTAAACCACAGTACATTCCTTCAAAGTGCACAGCAAACCCCGCTGCTGCCTCTAGAAGACACTACAGTATTGTTCTTTTAACAATGCCACCCACATAGAAGGGCAGTTTGTACTTGTTGGGGACTCAGTTAACACCAAGCAGGCCGAAGCTATTAAGGAACCATTCAAGCAAAGAAGAGGTGAATTGCTGTGTGTCACAGAGGCTAGGGTTCCCTTCAGAGGTCATTATTTGATAGTTGTATAGCTTTCTCTATCAGAAGGTCTGAAATTTATCAAGGGAAGCTAAAAGCAATGTGTCCAAAAGAGAAGCAAAAAAACTGAGTGAATGAGGAAAATCAGCCACTTGCTGAAAGTTTCTCAATGAGTGACAGTGTCACCTTGTGAGAATAACATTGTTACAGGACTGGGCTACGGTCACTACATTCAACTACTCAAATAACCTCAGAACTAGAAAATTAGGACCCACCTGAGACACCAACTCTGCAGCTGGTACCAGCTGTGTTTGCACACCAAGCTGTGCGAAATCTTGAACCCAAACACAACCCCACCCTTCACCAACCTTTACCAATTTAGTGTCCAGGTGAAAATTAGAGAACACGTAGTGAAACAGGATTATCGTATGACAACATGCATTCATAAGTGATCTTACTATCTGGTGGGGAAAGAATGACATCAACCAAAGAAATGCAGGATGTCAGCCATGTCAGGTTTCCTTCAAGACCACTG
Source organism: Empidonax traillii (assembly GCF_003031625.1). Lineage (NCBI taxonomy): Eukaryota > Metazoa > Chordata > Aves > Passeriformes > Tyrannidae > Empidonax > Empidonax traillii. The sequence goes on from NW_020955846.1 coordinate 89,270, forward strand.
AATCACCAGATATGTATTTTCACTCACAGACTCCTAATGGAAGTCTTTAGGCTGTACATTTTGTCCCAGCTATGTCTGTGGCCTGTGATTACTCTGCTCTTCTCCCTCTCACGCTCTAGGCCTGAGAAGATACCACTTTGCCTCTGCAGCTGAACAACCCTCTGAAATTTGCCATGCCTAAAGCAGGAAATTGCACTAGGAGCCTCCAGAGGTCCCTTCCAAGCTACATTTTTCCATGAGATCAGGCTGTGACCCGGCACAACAGCCTCTGCTTTCTATCTCTATGTGAGATAGGGAACTGGACAAAGGGAACATGACCTCCTCCCCATCTTTTACCACGCTTGAGCATTTGTGAGGTGCACTCTAGAGAGAACAGAGCACCAATCTGCTCAGACCACCTCAGGAGAATCCTATCCAGAAGGAGCATTATGCCCAATGTGCACTGTTTCTTGCAATTGGCCGATATGTTCTTGAAGAGTTAAGTGGCAACCTCAGGTAAAAGGAAGTTCTGAGATGAAGTTTTTGTCCTGACAAAGGACACAGAAGAGAGGAGAAATTAGGATATTCATATTTCATTCTACACTGACTTTCCCTTCTCCTCAAGTCATGCTTTGCCACACACTGCTTTCCATTACCTCTGAACCAAGGAGAATGGAGAGGATACTCCTAGCCAGAATGGAAAATTTCTACGTGACAATTTCAGCATCACCTCCAATCCCTATCTACTCACGCTGCCAGGATCCATCTGAGCTGCATTTTTCCAAAGCACTCCATATTGATTTAGTTCCCCTCCCACTGAAATCTGTGGCACCTACATGGATTCCAGTGGGAGCAGAGAAAAGGCTGTGCCAAGCTCTTTTGAAAAAAATCCCACAATGTGTGTTTAATGAGGAATGTCTCTGGCAGAAAAGTTTTGAATGCAACTAAGCAGATTTTTTATTTCTTTCACATTAACAATTCAATTTCTGCCGCTTCCCATCCAGGCAGTAGCTGCCCGGAAGGGTGAGTAAGACCTGTTCCAAAATCTCCAGCAGGGTATTGTCTGTTTTCACCTAAAACTGAAGGAAACTTTACTGTTATTGAAGTTGCCCTGTAACTTTGTGAGTGAGCACCATTCTCAGGATCCACAACTCCTCTTCCTGCTGCAGGCAGCCATCCAACTCAGCTCCAACCGCAAGGGCATTCCTGGCTTTCTGTTCCATTTGATACCGCTTTCCAGGACCAGTCTTCACTGAAGTCCTGCTTCTGCTTTTTTACCTCCAACACATCCTGTCATTTGCTCATAATCCAAAGCCTCAGCATCCCATGCACCCAGTCCTTCCTGTTCATTGGCAGTGGACTCCATAAAGTAGTTTTCACTCTCTAAATAAAGATTTGGCATGTGGCGAAATTGATAGGTGCTATCCGGTACTTAGAAAAATCTTCTGCCAAGGTAAACCGATCATTTCCCTCACAGCGATCTCTCCTCACAGAAATAGAAGGCACCATCAAGTCAACTAAAACTACCCAGAGAGATGTGACATGTTCATTGTCCTTCCTTTACCATAAGCAAGAAATTTCAAACATGCCTTTAGCAATGAATGTGTACTTTGGCCTGCAGCATCACCAAACTGAGCTGAACAGCAAATACAAAATGAGGAAGCTTCAAAAATAAAGCAGGAAAGGGAAACCCTTTGCTTTGCACAACAGTGAGTTGAATGAACATGGAACTTTCATTCGTATTTGCTCATAATTACACATAATTTAAAAAAAAAAAAACCTAAAGAAAAAGAAAATTATTATTTTAAAATTCCCTTAAGCTGCAAAGAAAAAAAGGGAACTCTATTAACTATACTACTGATTGCAGCGTTAATGCATTTTAGCACATTGAATTTAAACCAAAGCAGATGATAGGAAGCTTTTGAGGGTTACACTATTGAGTGAAACAATACATAGTGCATTTAGACATATATATTAATTTCACATCTGGTAATAGTTCTGGTATTGGGTTACTCCACCAGAAGGCAGCAGTAACTATTTTTAGCCAATCTGGCCCTTACCTCATCCAGTAAAACTCGATTTAAGTTTGAGTGTTTGCTAAAAACATTACATCTACCACATATTAGACCTAACAAAACACATGCAAATGTGTACCACAAGGAAGACAGTCTAGGAAAATCTATCACTATAGGTACTTTCCCTGTCTAAACACTTAACTCGAAGCAGCTCCTAGAGACTCGGGAGCACACAGGACTCAAGGGTGAGGAGCTTCTTGAACACAGTCTACCAGCCTCCTGGGCAAACTTGGGAAAAGTCCCCCCAGCTCTCTCTCACTGTGATTCCCTTATACTTCTGATGTCTCTGTTTAGTTCCTTGCAATTTCCACTGTCATCTCTTCATCCTTCTGACAAATGCAATTGACAGTGTCTGTTAATATGAACATTTCCCCACCTCATTTTGGTGCAACTCCACTGACTTCATTGACTCACACAGGAGTAACTGTGCTCCCAATATATAAAAAACCACAACAATTTTCTAACACTTTAAATTTTCAACAAATAAAACAATTCAAAACTGCAAGGAATGAAGTGTCTAAAACCTTCTGAAAAGATCTAGCAACGCTGGAGAAATTTACAGTTATAAATCCTTTTCTGTGTTTCAAATCAAGTAGTATCTCTCTGAACCCTTCCAACTCCCCCGCTGGCAACAAGAAACATGAATTGAAATGTAATTAAAGAACAAATTGTAAGAGTCAAATCAAGCTTTTTAAATTCCAGTTTTCAAGGTTTAAGTTGTCTTCATATGAATCATTTTACTGTAAGATTATAAATGGGATGGAGTATCAGCAGCTTGCAGAATTTATTAATTTTATAATTAATAAGTACTAATAAAAGTTAATAAAATTATGCCATTGTACAACCAGCAGATCTGAATCCTACACCAGCCGTTCAATAACTGGCAGAAGTTTAAGCAAATATCATAAAAGTTTGGAGAAACGATAGAAGAGATTAAGCTCTTAAGATTTGTTTGGGCTGAACACTCCAGTGGAGGTTGCTGTTCTCGGATTTGAACGGCAAAGATACTTTCTGTTCTCCTGACTTGTCACTAGAGGTCAGCGCAGCACCTGAAGTGCCACATTGTTTTCCTCCTTAAAGGAATGGTAAGAAAATCCACAAGTCTTAAAGGGAAGCAGTGGTCTTAAGAAACAGCTCCAAGAAGATAGAATCTGTGTTTCTGAAGTGGGAAAAATGGGAAGCCTCGGAAAAAGAACATAGCAAGAACAGAAAAACCTGGCCCCAAAATGAGAATAAAAGCACACTACAAGTTCAAGCAAGCCCGCAGAGCAATTAAGTCTGACAACTACTATTTTAAAAAGAACCATTAGCCTAAGGTAGAAGTTGTCACCTAGGAAGTCCAGCTGACTAACACTCTGATGACTCTTCCTGATGCATGAAAAATAAACTGTTTAATCTCCCTGCACAGCAGAATTCCTACCCTAGGCTGTGAACAGCTGGTTTAGCTCATGTAAAGCTAGCTCATACATGCAGGTCAAGGAGTTATAGGAAAGTATTAACTGCTCTGGAACAATTCCTAGGAATGTCTGGCGTGGGGCAGGAGGGGGGAACCACCAACAGACATTCATCTTCCCAGCATAACACAACAGATATCCACTATGTGATCCTTGTCCCTTTGATGTCACTGAAGAAAGACCATGATTAGGGAGTTTCACTGTGCATACTGCTAGTCCTGTCCCCTGGGGCCTCTCAAGGGCCTGACTGCTCTCAGTCAGGAGGTGACATGCTATCGTGGCACCTGACAGGAATCTCGACAAAGCAGCTCTTCCTATTCCTTTTAGAAGGAATCTAAAGACAGGTGTAAGCAAGAGAAATTTGGCACCAAAGAAATGTCACATTGGCAGGGCAAATGAGTCACCTCCCCTCCTAGGGCATGTGCCAGGAAGGAGTCTGTGTTCTGGTAGGATTTATGGTGCTCAAATCACCACTCTAGCAGAGGAGTACATGTTTGTCAGCATGACTTGGACTCCAACAAAGAACTGTGCAGCTATAACCCAAAAAGCCATTCAGAACAGATTGCCCTGCCTCAATTGGCAGCAAAGGGGCTTGGCCTGCAGTGCCTTCCGTTAACTGACACAACAACATTTAGCACAACTAAACCTAACCTGTCTCCCCTGTTCTGGCAAATCAGGAAATCAACAACTTGAAAACCAGAAATATTTGGTTATCAAGTTGGAAAGCCCCTTGGAATACTGGCAAGGGAAACTACAGGAGAATAGAATTCACACTGACATATGGGCAAAGTAACTTGCCTTGGTCTATGAAGTATAACAAGGTGAAACTAGTGTAACTGAGAACATAATTCCATTACATGAACAAAAAGCAGAAAGATTTTAGCAATTTTTAAATACTTTCTTTCCTAATCTACCCCTGACTATAAAGGGATGAGTAAAATGGTGTGCACGCAGATTCTAGAAACCATAAAAAAGTTAACAGATTCCTGTAGGGAAGTATTTTTGCTAGGGATGCATTACCTGTAGAACACATTATTGATCTTTTAGTAATACATTATACACCTAGGAGGAAAAAAATTGTCACTGCTATATGTTTTCTCACCTTTTTTTTTCTTGGAAACTTCAATTCTAAAAGGCACATTACAACAAATGCAAGGGTCGAAAAGGTCAAACATTTAAAGGCTGAAGTGCAGGACTATAATGCCTGAGGTCATCTGTCCATTACTAATACCTTTGAGTCATAGTACATGGGAGTCAAAAATAGGCACCTTGTTGTGCCAAGTGTTGTAAAAAAGGCTCTCTCTCAACAGAGTTATAAAATGAGAAAATAAGATGGATACAGGTTGAAAAAAAAGTATACAAATAAATCACGAGGTAATTCTAGTAACAGTGAGAGCAGCTGCCCCCCCCTGTACAAACAAAGGATGCTGTCAGGAATAGGGACTTCTGACATGACATCCTGAGCAGTCAGAGAAGCCACCCACAAAGATGGGCATCACCAGAAGAAGAATCTGTTGGAGATAATTTCTGATGGTTCAAGAACCTGTTGAAATTTTAAGTAACCCTTTTTACCTTCCTGGAACAAAACAACACCTGCTGCCCTGCAGCAACACTGTTGACATTTTTGGAACACAGGGGGACAAAGAGGAGTTTTGCAGAAAAATGTGGTAATGTTGTAGTTGTTTATAGCAGCTTCTCAAAAGTGGGAGAGAAAACACATAGGTGCTTACAGGAAAATTTTGTGAGTGGAAACATAAGGTGAAATCGTGAGCTGTCTGGAAGCAGACCAAAGTATATATACCGTAAGCAGGGCAGAAGCAGCACAAAAAGAACTTGAAATATAAAAATGTGACTGAAAAGGGAATAGGAGAAACACAAAACACAATTGGGAAAAAAAATATTAAAATCAGAAAAAACAAACATCATAAGCTTCCCAAATAAAAGTATTACTTTCCGTGAGACCTTCGGCAAGTTACTCTATTTCCTCATAAATACCATGGAGATAATGTTTCCTGCTGTCACCACCTCCCTAAAAGCTTTAAACTCATGGATTATTGTAAAGAAATCACTCCCAGGGAAGAGATGGGGATATACTGAAGGTTTGGGCCTTAAGAACATCAACATTTTGTAAATGAAGGTTTAACTTTACTCCTCACCATTATGCTGCCATCAGGTTTAATGCATGTTCTTTGTTTAAGGTACAGAATAAAAAAATATGCATTTCATTTTGGTAAACGAGAAGGTGAAAAACAAATTAGACTTCTGTTCGAGGTCTCCATTACCATACAACCAATCAAAAGCACACACAGACAGGTTATGGAATGAAGGACTACAGACCACAACTATGCTAAACTCATGTGGTCACAAACACACTGGGCTGACAATCAGTCTTCTGCATGTATGTTGACTCACAGCTTGAGTCTGACTTGTGGTTTTCCCTGACTTCTTTTTTTTAAGATCACAATGAACTGTTCTTCAGCTTGCCCCATAGCTGTGAGCAGCAGATCTGTTGGGATATGTCTATGTTTTGACGATTTGCTTGAGTGGCAGAGGGGAGGAAACCAGTAACCTTCTATGCAGGGAACATAAGCTACAATTGGAAAGGCCCTTTAACTCACATCTCCTCAACTGCTATAAACTGGCACAGATACATTGAAACCAATTGGCCAGGTTCCCCAGACAAATCAGTGTCACTCCACTGAAGCTGATGAAGCAACACCAATTTGTAAAAGCTAGGGATCTGGCCCACAGTCTGCACTGCAGTCCAGAAAGACCATCTGTGTTTAACAGGATCAGAAATCAAAAGGAAAATCCTTATAATTTACTCAATATTACTGAGACAAGTGATTTCCTTGATGTTAAGTCAGGTAGACTAAACAAGATCTATACAAGATATAAAATAGCTTTTTGTTTCTTCCTCAGTATAGTTTTACCAGGAAAAATTATGTAATTTCTTGCAAAGTATTCCATGAGGCTACAAAACATGAAGGCAAGAAGGAGACAACTGAGGAGGGAGGAGGGACAGGAATAACACTATAAGGAATTCAAGCTACTTAATGAATTACAGGTATGACAAAATAAAGTGCACTGCCCTGCTCATGCTGACTTTATATCAAACTTATTCCCACTGATGTCAGTGAAAAGAGTGGCATAACATAATACTGCTCAATAGCACAAAGGAGGGGCAGCATAAAGGCTCAGGTAGTTCAGCTTTTTGTTTTGGAAGCAGTTTTGTAAAGCTTCCATATTCAAGCTTCATGGGAATTCGGGTACCATTTTTACCATTCTAATTGTGAAAAAACAGAGATAGAACTAACTCTGCCCTAGGGGGGAGGGCATAGGATAGAACTAATTAGCCCTAGGGGGGAGGGCATATCAAAGCATCTAGGTTCACGTTTTGTGGCCCAGAGGTAGAAATAAATGTTATTTGTGCGAAGCCCCTCTGAGGTGTCCAGGAAAAAGCAGTGCTTTCGTCACGCTGCCGTATGATAGCTCAATCTTGAGTCTTCTGTGGTGAAAAATACATTACTTTGAACAAGCTGTCTTTGCACACCAAACTCACAGAAAAGAAAGAGCTTGTTTATGTGCATGTTATACATACGTGCGTATTTTCAGGGCACAGAGGGTAAGTGAACTGTGAAGACAAGATGCTTTGAATTCCAGGGGACCAAACACATCCCCACGAGTTCTGGGCACCACAGTGTTACTCTGTATCTGCTCTCACAGCCATTGTTTGTCCTAGAGGCTAATACATAAGAAGGATGAGTAAAAATGGGGCTCTCAGACAAAATAAGTCTTCTGCTTTCACAGAGAAAAAATTAACTGCATCTTACAAGCATCTGCCCTCAGCAACTCTTTCTCACCCTGCTCCTGGCTCTTTTGTGGCTCCACCAGCTACCTGATCGGTACCCAGAGGAAACTCTGAAGTGAAAACACTGAAGATCTCTTTCATGAAAGGCTCTCCTCAAGATGCAAGGGTAAAGTGGGAGCGAAAAACTTTGCACAGTGGGTCAGAATTTCTTCCAGTGTGGAAAGTCAGACAGAGGGTAAAAATTCTGCTTTAACCTGTATTCTATTTTTAATCTTTAGGGGTATTTTGAATGACATTGAGAAAAGATGTGTGTGATGAAAGAAAGGCTACCAGCAAAATCAGTGCAAGCAGGTTCATGCCACTGGGCCCTACTGGCACTGGGGCTGACACAAGGCAAGCAGCTATTCAAGACTAAGCCTCTCCAGGGCGCTGGCAGTGCTTGGTGCTAACAGCACACAGAGAATGTGTGATGCAAATTTAAGTCTGTAACCACTAGTAACTCACTGAGAGGATTTAAGATTTCAACTAAACTACATTTGAATAAAGGTATGCACAAATGAACTAGTGCTAAGCGGCTTTGCATTTCAGTGCTGTTATGCTGCAGAGATCAACTTTGCAGAAACAGACTTAGTAAGGTCTATTCCACAGGTGTTCCATAATAGTTCAATTAACTTTAACACATTGCCACTCCTTTGGCCTTGGTCTAAGGTTTGAAAGAGCCAGAAAGACTGAAACTTGCCTTCAGTCATCTCCATGACGGAATCTTTTAAGCAAAATCTGGTTCCATGTTTCAGCTGAAGTCGGTATTTGATTCACTGTTCACTACAATTATACTTCTCTTTATCAAATTTGTAGTACATGATCTGGAAAAATCAGTATCTTCCTAAGATTTTAAACTTTAATTAATAACACAAGAAAAAATATCTTAAATATCGTAACTTCCTTCTATAAACCAAACCATTGATTTTGAAAGGAGTTTTGCTTGGAGCATTGCATTTTGATTTTAACTTTTTTTAAAAAGCACTTTCAAGGAAAATCTTGATCTTGAGTTCTTACTAGTTTTCAAAAAAATTGACAACAATGTTTATTCCACCACTAGCATGTCTCTTCTTTTTTTCATAAGCAATCACATTCTTGTCATGACAGACAGGATCTTTGCAAAGTTCTCAGCAAGGCAGGCACTTTCCTGAAGGTGCTCTTGACTTTCATATAATGTGCTCTGACATCACGGAGTCTACCAAACGTTAACACAGATTTTATAATTCATACATAAACCACTATACTAGCTAATAATAAGAATAATTTCCTAGATAATAGGATTGAAACAAAAGGTTTAATGTTCTCCAAATTCCTTAAATGCCACAGGTCTCACCACTTTCAGCATAACCCCTTATGTGTATAATTCACATACAAAGTTCAAAGAGAAGAAAAATTATTTGTCCACAGAGCAACATCTATTAAGCCTCTACCTTCCCACTAAAATAATCACCAATCTCAAATCATGCATTAGAGTCTTCAGTAAGCACTGCTATTCTATCATGAAACTACCACTATAAAGACCAGCAGAAAGGTTTTTAACAACAATTTACTTTATCTGTATAAAGTGAAGGAAAGGCATGTACCTCAGACAGTGGAAAATGTAGGGAGGGGGGAAAGAGATAAAGAGGCAAGTAAGTACCATACTGTATTCTCATCTTGACTGAGTATAATGTGAAAATGGCTAATTTCTTTTTTCAAGCTTGACAGAGCCTTGGAAGCTTGATAGGTATTTTTAAAACTACTAAGATGAAAATAATTAAATTGGAAAGTTCTGATTAAAAAAAAATCAAAATAATTAATTTCATTTCTCAAATTAATTCATAAAATATATTTGAGGATTTTGGTGTAGTTGCAATTCAGGAGCTATAGCTGCACAATCATCCTCATGGAATACATGCATGGCAATCCTGTTCCCCTGCATGTAAGCACACTTAATTTGCTTAAACACTTCCAGTCTGCAGGGTAATTTTCACTAAGGAAGAAAGTACTCAGATGAAATGATGATTCATAGACTTTAAATATCAATCTTAAGCAAGAAATATTTGCACCTCCTGTAAGACATATTTCGTCTTCTTAAAACATGTTAGCCACCTTTGTCCTCTTTTCTAAGTTAAAGGATATCTTTGGTCCCACTCTCCAGTTTCAAATATATTCAAATATGTAATCAAAATTGAATACTTAAAGGAAGTAATAATTACTCAAGAGACTAAGACTTATTGCTACCCTGTCTTCTCATTTTTTGTAGAGTACAGAAGATGACATCCTAGCATGTTTCTGAACAAGTATTTTCCTCATGCAAAGAGAACTGTATCTGCAGAGCAATCTTTCTAAATTCTTTTACATATATTAGTGGGGAAGGGCAAACAACCCTAAGATCTTTCCTTTGTTTAAATGCATTTCCTGCCTTCCTTGCTGCTATAGACTGTGTTGTGGCAGTCCTATTTATAGTCCAAAGAAAGGAAAAAGCACCACTGGAGGCAGGAAAACTAAGTTGGGAAAGAATAGAAGGAAGTGTGGTTGCCATTTAGCCAAACAATCTAGAACTAATTGAGCTCAAAAGAGCCCCAGCCTCAGTGAAGCTGCTGGGAGTGAACAGAGCACAGCCCTGCTTCTCTCTTCAGGGCCCTGCCAGGGCTGCTGAGCATGAGAGTCATGTCCAGGACACTGCTGGGCAGCAAATAACCTCAGCATCTCAACACTGTGAGAAGAACCCTTTCAAAAAAGGAGTGTGCTGAAAGTTGGATACCTATCTAATTAAGGTAAGTGTCTCCTTCTGGTGTTTCTGCTTGCTGCATGCTCCAGGTCTTTTCAACCTGGTAAATGAAAAAAAAAAAAAAAAAAAAAGCTTTGGAGAAGGAATGGCGTCTGACTTTTAGATAAATGTTTGGTAGGATGTCTGATTTTTAGATAAATAAATCTGAATTCAGTTACAGATTCCTCAGAACTTTTCTTAAGCAAAAGAAGCTTTTGTCATACATCCATAACATAATTTTGCTGATTTTCTCCTGTTGTGTTCATTTTATAATCTGTGATTAAGTACTAGAGAAATGTTGATGGTAATTATATGCCCTGAAGGAAAATATAAAGTCAACACTGCATTAGGTTAAAGATATAGATTTAAAAGCAGAGTAAGGGAGAAGTACGTGTAATATATATTTATGTATATAATCTATAATGGAATAATTTAGTCTTATGAGGTACATTTGAAGGTAGGGACTTAGCCAGAATTAAAGCACAAGAAAGTTTCCATAGCGTTAGAATTTATTATGGCAAGTAATTTCTGTGTGTGTGCATGTATGTACATAAAAATATACTATGCATAGATACCCATGCACATTGTTGTTTTTTGCATTGCTATACTATGTCTTGCCATTGTGAGGTCTAATTTAAACTGACAATACAATGTGAGTGGAAACTTTTAATCTCCTTATTTTCAGATAACATGCAGAGTTATACTATCATGACTGCATGTGTAAAAAGCTCCATTTTAAGACAGATCAGTGTATAGAGACTATATTAATTCACTGAGTTATCATCAACAAGACAGATTTTTAAGAGGGAATCATTAAGTTTGTGTTTGATTTCTTCTATTTCCAACATGTTCTTTGCATTCTAACAGAGAAAATGCTCTTGGGGTTTGAAGGCAAGAGAATAGAATCTGTAGTATACTAGAATCAAGGTTTCATCATGCTAATTCTATCTTTGAATGATCTATGAGAATAAACTTTGTATTAGTCTCATTTGTGTTAACACATTACCTCTAAGCATATGCCATTCAGATTATTCATTTGTTATTCAGATGTTGTTTAGTATTAGTGGTTTATGGTAAAAACTTGCTGGTGACTAAAAAAGGAAGTGTGATGTGTTGTTATTCTACTGTATCCCCATAGGATACTATTATGTTTAGAGTCTGCTATTGTGACGATAGCAAGGCAGGATGTCACCCATGTAGGTGAAAAGCTGTGATAGGACAATTGTAAACAGCAGCAGTCAGCTGAAAATCTGATCCAGGGAGGTGCCAAGTAGCAATTCCAATGAAGCAGATGTTAGTCCATGCCCATGGAAAGGATCGGGCCTTTCTTTGTCTGATTTCAAAATACTCAATTATTTACAGTAATTCTCCTTTCTAGGAGGTTATAAGCCTGTTCTTGTGAAGAATAAAACACCCGTAATGGTAGTAAAACTAGAAGCTTGTACAGGTGTTTGCAAGAGAAAGCTCTTCAGGCTTCAATTTCAGTAACTAGCATAGTATGCTCTCCTACAGGTAACATTTCTTGCTTTCAATTTCAGTAACTGATTTCTCTGCACAAAAGACTGACCACAAACAAACAAACAAAAATTTTTTTAATGTAAAAATTTAAATTAAACTAGGTAACCACCATTTTACTAGATGAGCTTTTGTAAAACTCATAGGCTGGAGGGAAGAAACGGAGGCAAATCTGCAGATAAATACCCAAGCAAAGAAGCATTTCAATTGCTAGTGTTAAATAAATACAATCCTTCCATGAGATATCAGTTGCACAGCAACTGCAGTACAACTCAGCACTATAACATTCAGATTTATTCAGGTCAGCTGCACTCACCACATTATTTTAAAGCCTGGTATCACTGCATGAATGTAGCAAAACAGAGACCATTTTTTAGCTATAAGGAGAAGATCATTTTCAAATCAGCCAGTTACGATGTAATTATAGAGGAAGAGGTGATCAGAAAATATACTGATGCACTTGAACATTTACCTGTGGAAAAGATATTATAGGTAGTACTCAATAAATTCCTATTAATAAACATACACATAAAATTATGTTTCTGAACTTCAAGAGTTCACATGTTCATGAGCTAAAAGTTTGCAAACTGAGAGTTTTTTCCTGTTCATTTCAGAAGGCCTTAGAATGAAATTTACACCCCTACACCTTATAAAATCTTACCACCTGCAAGGGCCTAACTACTCTGCAGGAGATTCTTTCTATATAAATGCTTTTGACTGTTCACAAGTACTAACAGGGTTGCAATTATTAAAGCTCCGAGCTAAAAATTAAATACAAGAATTTGATATACCAGAAGGAAGCTGAGGTTCACAGGCTTCCTACCCCGACATTATTTTGCCAGGTGATATAAAGAAGTCTAGGGTTGTCAAATAAATACCTCAGTCAACTGTCACTACTAGGTGAACAGCATGGGTTTCTGGTTCCAGGAAAGCTGACTGACTTAAAGAAAAATCACATGACTTAAAAAATGCACTTTCGGTGACAAGCCATGCCATGCTTTCATGCAAAGCTGGCTCAGGTTTAGTAAGATTTATTAGTCCTCATGCAATTGCTCCACTGTAAGCATCTTAATTTCTCCCTGAGCCCCTATTACACTTTACCAGATCCTCTTACAAGGAAGCCTTGTGCTCCAAGTCACAGTTAGGCCTGCTAACATTACAGGAAAAAAAGAAATTTAGAAATGTGTCTGTTTGGGGCAGTCAATGCAAGTACAGTCTACAGTTGTCTCACTCAAAAAGCTGAATTAGGGGAGAGGGAACATAAAAAGAAACCCAGTTAGAACACATTCAGAAATCAACATTCAATATTGGACAGCATCAAAATAGTTCTACAAAGAGAAGCAGCTGCTCAACACAACAGAAGTATTAGTGCTAAAACATCATTTCTTTGATAATGTCTAAAACACCCGGCTCATATAACTATGTGCTGAATAACATCCTGACTCATGCAAGTGTTTATGCAGGTGCTTAAATTTAGGCATATGAGTAGACCCATTGATTTCAAGCAAAATTATTTCAACAGGCTGATAAAATTTAAAGCCCGGCAGAGTGATTAGATCATCTAGTCTGACTTCAAACCCAGCATATTAATTCTACCATTCCTCTTATCCAAAACCCAAAAGCTTGTCTGCTTACAACAGAACAATATGGATGTATTATGTTCAAGATCAAAGTCAAGGGGAAGATCATGATGTTCTGCACGCATGAGTAGCGACCCACGGCAAGTGAGAATTGTTCAAGTTGACACAAATCCCTTACCTCGAATGGGAATTAGATGTTGCACAGGCTTTGAACCAACTTACTGCAGAAGGGTGAAGGTCAATGTGTGTGTGCAAGATAGACTGTTTCTCCCAAAAATCTGTGTGCTATCAGAAAAAGCCATTAACTTTACTTTGATTTCTTTCCTACTCTTCTAGTGGACTAGAAGAGTACTGTTGTATAAGCAAGAATGAATAAAAGAGCTGCTTTAAAATCAAGCTTTATGGCAAAGTGCAGTTATATTTTTTGCCTTAATTTCTGTCATTTCCCAAAGACCATGTGCAAACTGTGGTACAAAATAAGGAGCTATTGTTCAGAAGCAGATGAAAAACAGATATGTTAACCAAATGGAGACATACAGCAAAAATTAATTTGTCAAATCTCTTATCATCAGTTGATAAGAGTTTAGACAGTTTAAAAGGCTTACTATTTGAACAACAGACAAGAGAAAAAATGGGAGACTTGACCTGGGGCCTCCTTTACAAGGATCAGTTAGAGAGGGTTTATATTGCATGAACACACAGCAGCAGAACAGTGCTGTTGACGAATACCTACGACACACAGTCATAATAATAAACAAAGAGGGGGAGAACAAGAAAGGCTGTCTTGGAGTTCAAGTCCGCCTTGTTAGTAACCATGTAGGTATCTTCGTGTCTTGGGTTAGCACAAAAAAGACGTTGGCTATGAGAAGTATTTTTATCTTCTTCCTATTTACTCTGAGTTTCAGGGTTGGTAATCTCCTTGCTACTTGGTATAGTATTTCCCGGGAAGCAGAGGGGTACCCCAGGGGAAGAAGCCTGTCCCGGCTTACCATAGGAGGGGAAAATGGCAAACACTGTATCTCACGTAGAAGTAGATTCAGTTCTCAGCTCTTCTGTAAACTTACTGCAGCAATTTGTTCTCATTTCTACACTGGATATCATCTCTGAAAGGATCCTTCCCAACCACCTGTTTAGTCATGGTTGCAGATCCATTTATCACAATGGTTCCCAAACAGACTGTGTGAACTCAGGCACCTGCACAATGCAAAACACAATCTTGCTGTAACAGTTCTGCAGTGCAGGACCACACACCTCCTAGAGAGTGAAAATGCAAAGTGGCCAGTCTGTTGCCAATATTGCGATGAACTTATGCCACGTGGTCATGACAGCACAAATATAGTAAATAGCCAGAGTTGTTACAGTGTGATACAAAGCGTTGTGGGCAGTCTGCTCTATCAGGGTGGTTCAACCATGTGCCCAGTAACTCAAGGGGGAAAACCAGGGGCAGGAGTTTAAAGTCAAGCTAACAGGTCTGGCATTGTCTTGCTAATTAATTGATGACGGTTTACATTATGAAGCTGTAGGTCACTTGAGTTAGCATGAAAATTAATAGGTACAGCATCTCTGTTCAGACAGCTCAGTATTCTTGGAATCCTTTATATTCTAACACCTTTATTTTTCCACCATGGTACTTCATTGTTATTTTGGATTATTACCATAGCACGATTATCTTAGGAGGATGGAGACAAAGATAAGTCTTCAAAGATCAGCTGGCTCATTACTAAAGGGAAAAGGAAAACTTAAATAGCATTCAATCTCAACTGAACTACAAAATATTCTCTGTAATTTTAGAAATGGGAAGAGGCAAGTGAGTGGATCAATGCTGAGTTCTGCCAAGCTGCTTGACCTCCCAGTCATAGATGATCTCTTCTTTTTCTCTTTAAACAAGGAACTTTTATACTGCCTTCATATGATGGTGTGGATTTATACTGCAACACAGCCTATATTTCCAGCACATCATTCTATTACAGTTCTATTCATTCGGATCTATACTATTAAAGTAAAAAGGTAATCATCTTAGGCAATATTTAAAACCAGAAATAAGATGAAAAGGCAGGATAATGTCCTCATATCATTAAGAGACATGAAACTGGAACTAACAACAGAGAAAGGCCCAGATTCAAACAAGTGTAATAAATCCAGCAGTTATATATAGAGACCTTGGCCCCAAGGGGCTCTGTCATACAAAAATATTAAGTGTTCTGACTATAATAAGCAAATCTCCTCACAACTAATGAGCATGGAAGCAATAGCTTCTCACTCATCTTTGGACTGGGTACTTCATAGAGTACACAGAGAGCACAGATGGATCCAAATTCACTCATCTCACAGTAAGCTTGGAAGCACAATCCCTGGGACCTCTGCACGCAATCAGATTTCAGACAGGCTGCTTGATAACAGTCAAACTGATAAATATTCTGTGTATTGGACTTAGTGGAGATCCTGCCTGACATTTCCATGAGGTTATGCGTTTGTGATCTGTGCCTCATTTTAGAGTGCAAACACAAGCCTAAAGTGTATCCTACAAGAGAGCAGTGCATTAATTTTTAATATTTTGATGGAAACTGTTAAAAAAAAAGTTCTTTTTTCTTTTTTTTTCTAGAGAGAGGAAGGAAGCGGGCTTGGTTTTTTGCTTCTTTCTAGGTCTTTTACTAGACTCCATTGTTTTCACTCTTGTAATTTCAATGCAAATGCTCTACATCAAGCTGCAATGTGGAATGTATTGCTACAGGCTGATACTCAGATACTCAGTATCAGCTTGTGCTGCCTCACTGAGAAAAGACTCACTGATTCAAGAACCACTGTGATATCAGTGGTGACAACACGTTCATCAAAATTAACAAATTGAAAAAACATTTTTTACTATTTTTGTGTAATGAAAACTTGGCAGAATAGTATTCTCTCTGATGTAAGTTTTGAGTGAAAATCATACTCAGAGATGATTTATATGACAAACTGAATGCAGTTGAACTTACAAGAGAGATGAGTAAAATACAGATATCTAGGTACTTGCTGTAAAACAGAAATCAATCCATTATAAAAGATATGTTCACTGACTTGAAAACTTTCTGTGCAACTATCATTTCACTTATGAGAAAAGGTGTAATGAAGAGCTCTGAAAAAAAAAGCTGATATCATACCCTTGGTCACTTGCACAAATTTGCACCAACTGTGGAAAAACACATACTTCCTGGAGATTTTTAAATGGTAAATGAATTATACTGGTTAGTTCAAACTTACCAGATGCAGAAAAGACAAAAAAACTGAGAGCCTCTGTACATTTAATATTGCAGCAATGCCTCCTCCTTGTCACTCACAGTGAGGATGGCTGGAGAAAGTCAGGGAATAAATCTCTTCTAAATGCTCATGTCTGTTTAGAAATCTTCAACTTCAGACCAATCAAGACAGTATTGGATAAAACATCCTTTATGACAGATCTGGTTTTGTGTTTAGCGGTGATACTGCATCTAGGTCTAGAGTTACAGGAAGACACTCTTCAAGCTCTGTTTCTGAAATAAGCATGTCCACCCTATGGAATATAACTGCTCAATCTACTTGGTAATAGACAGCAAATGACTTTTGTTGCTTTGTTTTTCTGGATCTTTTTTAAACAATCATCAGTGTATTGTTACTGCCACAGAAGAGGTCCTTAGCAGCTGCTTTGACTGCATGGTGCAATTTAACCCTATGTCTTAGTAAAGGAGATGCCACTACCCTTTAATATTCGTGGTGCAGAATAACTTGTATTTGTCAGTCCACCTCTGTACTTCAAGGTGAAACAAAACCAAGTAAAGGGAGCCGGAAATAAAAATCAGTGTAGTCTTACAATAACAGTAACAATTTTGATAATTAAAATTTCTTACAAATGTTGGTGTAAGGAAGAAACTATAACTTTCCAGCTTCTCTATGAACACATAGGCTCCACCTATTTCATATAATTGCTGATATAAAGGAAGGACTGATTTCGAGTGTCATACTTAGGGATGCCCTAATTTGATAACTTATCTTAGCTCTTGTTTTCTTAGCTATAACACGACTATAGGGTGTACCCTTAAGTATGAAAGGGGAGGAGGTACTCTGTGCATTTGCAGTACTCCTGTGCCCCCTAGAGCATTATACTGAAGAATTTGGGGTTGGCTTACATTGCAAAGGATGTAACACAGCCTATGGATGTTTAAAACTGATTTAATGCAATGTAAGTTTGAAAGTCTTACATGCAGTATTTTCGGCAAAATTTCCTATCTCATATGCCCCTATATGTCCTTTAGCTGGCAGCTTTGTGTGTGAGCTGTTGGACTATTTATAGCAGCCCTTTTAATTGCACTTAGGTATTTATAAAACATCCTGTCTGGTGAAGGTTTCCATGATCTGCTTTCATTCACTTGTGCTGATAATGGAGGCTATATAATATCTGGGGCAGTGAGGTAGACCAGCAAACCAGGCAGTTTGTCTGTTAGTTATGGGTTCCATATATTCTAAAAGGTTGATGCCGAATTGCAATGTAGCCATTTAGGAAACAAATGTACTACAGACTTGCAGTAAGTTTAACCTGATATTTTTGTCCCCCGAGAGTCTTAACTCTTGTTACATAAAATCCAGAAGAATATATTAACAGAAAAAAGACATTTTCAGAGAACCCACAAAACAATCATCCACATTTGCCATATGCCAAAAATAACTCCATAGTCCAAAAATCTGCACAGTATCAAAGCACTAATGTTGAGATGGGCTCTCTATAAGTGATCAATTTATAAATGAATACACCTACTCTTAATTAAATGACACGTAAGCACGACATAGCAAAGTTTTTGTCATAGAGAAAATGCCACCTGATAGGTGTAAGAACACCTTTAATTCATTATGTCTGTATTAACTACCTTATCTTCTTTTGTATGTTGATATTTCTTCAAATAAGGAAAGAACAACAACAACAAACAAATTTTTAAAAAAAAAAAAAAAAACACACCACAAAACTTTTGAGACCTTCATTTTCAGGACTTATATCCAAATTAGTTCTTTGTTCTGTCTCCTGATGGCTTAAAACTGTCTGTCTAGCATGAGGATAGATAAACTTCTTCCCACATAAACCGCAATCAGTTTATGGCATTTTTTACTGAACCATAAAAAATAATTAATTTGTCTACTCATTTCGGGAAGTACAAAGGCTCCTTTTCTTTTTAGGGAATGTATCCCAAGTTGTTTGTGGAACACTGCCATTCGGTCATTAGCATCAAATTATGTTCCTATATGGAACATGACTACCAAATAAAAACAAGACAGCTATTCAGTGCAGACTGATGACATTGTACCGTGTGCTATCTCAAATGGCCCAGGTACTAGCAGTATTTAATCAATTTTATTAAAGGGTCCTGATAAATTTAAAAGAGTGCAGTTGATATTGCATTTTCAGAGAAATAGATGAAGTAATAGAAATGGTATTGGTGGACTGGCAGAATATTGTGGAATGCATTTCAATCATGTTTTCTTCAGTATCAGAAGGAAGTAATTTTGTAACAAAACTTGTAAAGAAATTCAGGAATAATTTTAAAGCCACATATAAAGTTCTGTTACCCTTGATCTCCATGCCTTTTACAGGAAATGAAATGGCATTTATCAAAGATAACTCATTTGGTCAATGAGCAGTGCCCTAAAGCACAATAAGTGCCTTCTCCTTTCTCTGAGCAAGGCTGGGTGTTTACACCCAGCTCTGTGAGCAGCCGTCCATGCCCAGGGTCTGCTCGAGCTTCCAACTCTGTTCTGCCGGGGCAGCTCTCAGTCCCTCTTTGGAATTAGCTTCCCTCTAGTGACCTAAACTTAAATTAAGTCGTTCCTCATGGTGTTATTTCTCATTTTAAAATTTTTAGTTTTTACAACCTCCTCCTTTAAAGCCCCTTCAGTAGTTCTGCCGGCCCCAGGGTCCCAGCACCCCACAGCCCGTGACACTCTATTTGGAGCTTCCCAGGACAGCCATGAGGAGCAGCCTGTTGACATCTTGCCCTGCAGTCTGTGCCCCATGACAAAATGGACCTGGACACCTGCAGCAAACATCTGCTATTTCCCAGGCGTTCCTCCTCCCTCTGCACTGACCCACTTCCCCACAGAGAATGGATGCTGGGCATTGTGCTGAGCTCAAGCCCCTCAAGCAGCAGCCCCCACCTCGGGACCCCAAGGTGAGGGTTCTGAGGTGGCTGCAGTGGGGACCTGGGGGCTGCTGGGGCTGCTGTGGGTCTGGCCATGGCACTTGGGACCCCCTCACCTCTCAGGATGCCAACGAGCCCCTCCAGTGAGCTGGGTACATCTGTGACTGGCTGGGTTGTGAGAGCCCACATGACATGGGAAGTTTGTCCTATGAAAACTTGTTTCACTGGAGTACTGAGAAACAGGAGAAGCCTGCAAAGGCAGGCATGGGTAATTAGCATGAGGGCTTCTTCCCTGCTCCAGGCTATGCTGGCAGCGCTGGTGGCTGCATGGTTTTGTAAGCGTGTGGCAGTTTATATAATATGAAGAGCCGGGTAAGGTCAGAGGAAGCAACCTGAGTTACCCTTTGTTGCTGCAGCCCTCATCTTCAGAGATTTGCAGGCTTTCATCAGATTCCGACAAGCGTGCCACCTAGATATGACATTTTAACAATTTTAACAACAGGCACCTGGCTTTGGGCAATTCCTGTTCAAATCTAAGTTGCAGCACTAACTATTGGTCACTCTGTATTTCAGAAAAATACCCTTTGTAATCCAAACTGTGCAGTCTTGCAAGATCTGGATTGCTTACCAAACAATAAAATACAATTACTACATCCTATGCTGAGGTATGACAATTGGCTGTGTCCTGTCAGTCTTTCCAATTTAAAGTACTGCTAGACTTTCAGTGTGGTACATCCTATATGTGGAATGGGAATTTAAGAAATTCAGAAAATTATGTTTTGCACCTCACCCTTAAAATCCCACTGACTGCATGCCTTTATTCTTAAATACCTAAATATCTTTAAATATGTGACCAAGTTAAAGGGAATTAGGCATTGAGTTGCAGCTGAATTTCAGTAATGTATGACCCTGGAAAATTCCATCAAAATCTGTTCCTTTCTTGACTTCTGTATTTCTCCTTCATTTGCCCTACATCTGGGAACATGGGGATAAGAATGCTTTTGTTTTCCATTTTGCTCTCTCTGTTTACTCTAATAGTCCCCACCTCAAAAGGTCTATATCACATTCTGACTATACAATGCCTGTCCCATGCTGTAAAAATGCTAGATAAGCATATCAAAATGATCTCCAATAGTAATAAAGTACTCATCACTCTACTGTCCAAACACAAAAGGTAGTGATGTTGCCCCTTAAGTACAACTAATCCCCCAAAGTGGGATTGTTCACATATTTTTCATGATCTGTGGAGTAGTCTAGTCTTAAAGACATTTCGAATGCCACAGTATTTTAAATTGTCCTGGTCCCGAGGTTTAAGGATTTTTAGGTTTAAATTCCTGCATTTGAACACAGCACAATGTGAAGACAGAAAGAAACCTGAAGTAATCAACAGGGATGTGTTTAACTTTCCATTTGTGCTGCCCCTACCGTCGTTTAAGGCTTATCTACATTTGGTGTTGGTCGGCTAAAAAAAAAAAAAAAAAAAAAAAAAAAAAAAAAAAAAAAAAAAAAAAAAAAAAAAAAAAAAAAAAAAATCCCAAAGTGAAAAAACACTAAAAAACACTCAGAAGTTATGGAGCACATAGTACCATGTTCCAGTCAAATGCTTTAGCAAAGGCTGCTGTTATGAAAAGGATTTTCTAACAGGGGGAATAATGATCTTCAGATTCTAACCTCCTGGCACGGCAGTGAGATTTATCAGGAGGGGCATGTGACTAGTTAAGACACACAGCCCCAGCTTGAAGGAAACAGCTGCTCATTTCATGCTTTAGCACTTGGCAGCTGGACAAGGAAGGGTGATGTTTGCGTTGAATACCTCTGCAGAACCAAGCACAGTAAGTGATTTTCCCCTTTTTTTGATTTTTTTTTTCCTTAACTGCCACTGCTTTCCTACTTTCATCCTAGACCTTTCATAAAAACACTTAAGGGTGAGACATATTTTTGAAACTTCATTGATGAGCAGTCATTCATGATCAGAATGCCTATATTTTTCTGACCTGTGATTAACAACAGCATTGTTTTTGCCCTTGCAGGAACAAGGCAGGTATGTGTTTTGTCCTTATACTAGCCAGGTAGGGAAAATGGTGCTTATTTACTCAGATGATGGAGTGAGAAGGTTGTTTATGATGCCTGTATTTTCCTTTCTCCATAGGTAGTGATATAACTTGAGTATAGAGCAATTTCAGTGTTTGGCTTAAAAGAATGCATGTAAGGAACTGACAGAGGTACTTCCTCAAAATAGTGTCATCAGTCTGAACAAAGCTGGTTGTGACTGGTTACTTTTTGGGGGTGAATGCAGAGATTTTTTTTGGAAAGAAAAAGGTAGAAGCAGAGAAATACAGGAAGGCAGTGAAGATGCACTGATTAGGATATTATTGAGTCATTCTGGATGATAATGCGTAATTAGATCATGAAGATTGAAAAAATCCTCCCTAAAACCAGAGACTGAGTCTCCTACATATCTCCAAGTTCTTAATTAAATTTATTTTTGGAGATTTGCATTTTTTTGTGTTTTTGTTTCATGAATGATTGATTACCCCGTCTGATAATTTTTGACTGTTACAGTCTGAAGTCTTCTTTTAAAATTGGAGTATAGGATACATCAAAAGGAACTTTTGATCAATTATTTACGTAGAGATGAATTAGGGTTTTTTGGACAAAGACTTATGAAGAATGCAAACAAATGAAGGAATAATGGATCTTGGTATGTGATGAGACTGAGGGATGCCAGGTGCTTTGGGGAAGGTTAAAGTGAGGCAGAGATAGAGAGCAGAGGGGTCCTGTTAAAGAAGGGTCAGGCATAAACACTGACAGGCTGCATGCAGTTCCTCCTTTAAAGGTGGGGAGAGTAAACTTTATTCAAAGACTTCTCACATAAGAAAGGGAAACACTATTTCTCCCTGAAAAATACTATTTTTCTTTTAAACTGTAGTTTATGGCGTTGCCAGTTAATTGGAAATTTTATAGGTAAGTGTCAACAGTTTCAAGTGATCAAAAAAGCTAGAAGTCAGCCTGGCTTCCTGCCTGTTTGTGTCTCCAAGGGTAGAGTACCTTCAAACCAAGAGCTGAAGCACTATCAGTTATGGTTACTCTGCAGCTCTCCCACACAGATACCATGCAACATCATGAATGGAGCAGGTTGCCAGGTCCTGAGGTGCCTGGCTTTGTGCTCAGGAACCCCTATTCCCCTGGGAACCTCGGCTGTGGTGGGGCCCCTCCAACCTGTCTACATCTCCATTCCATGTGGAGCAGGGAGAATAACTGGTCCACTGTTGCTTTTTATTCTGATCCCAGAGTAAGTTTGGGTTTTTTTTCAGAATACTAGTCATTCTGCATTTTGAGTAAGACTATGCCACAGTGTGCTTGTTTCCAGACACTGTACTTTGTATTTGTAATGAGTGTTCTCAGTTAAACAAACAGTCCAGTCAGATGAAAAGGGCTGCTGAAGGACCTTGCTTTGAAACTAAAATAAACCACAAATCCACCAGAAAAGAGATGTGAGTTCGATCTGTTCCTGCTGTGACTTCTTCTTCCCTGTCTCTGGAACAACTGCTGTGCCAGTGTTGGTGCAAAAGGTTGATGTAAAGCCATATGGTTCTGCACCACCTGGATTATGAGCTGGCTCATACGTATCTCTTGTGCAGCTGATTTTGTTCTCAGGCAGCTGTGGAAACTAAGTGTGGTATAAAAGGGGCGAAGAGGTGATTACATAGTAAACGCTAGATAACTGCACTGCTGAGTTTGTCTTCAGGTAATAATGTCTGAAAACACGTTGTCACAGTGGTAACTAAACTGTCTCAAAGATATGAGGTGGAAGAGCTTAGTTTTGTGCCTCTCTGCTCTTGATTATTAAGGTCACTTACAACCAAGGAGAAAACCTCATCACTGGGATCTGAAAAGTTTAAGATAAACAAGGCTGCTTTTATTTACAGCCTCCAGCTGTCATTACTGCATCTAATTTTGAATGAAATTCAAGACTCATGACTAGACTTTTAAATCCTCTGTCCATAACATAAACATCAACATTAAAGATTTTCAAGGGTGCAATTGTTTCAATCCTTATCACAAACCTGTTTTGGTGGGGATATTCTGTTAAACACAGAGAGTATTTTGAGAAATGAGAGCATTGCAGTCTTCAGGCTCTCCTCACTTTTTGGATGCTCTCATTAATTCCAACTGCAACATCTGTTACTGCAGCAACAGTCATGGAACACTACTGGGGCACACACTGATTTTGCATTTGAGCAAAAGACACAGCCTATGTACCACTACTCTTTTATATTATTTTACAATGTCCTTATCTCATAAAAACACGTGCTCAGCTTTTGAATATACATCCCCATTACGTTCATGTAAGTTAAGGTAGGTCTGCATAGGCATGGAGCACAACAATTAAATTTTAGCGTGCTTTATTCAGGGAAATGCTCTACCCTTGACTTTCCCATTGATGACTCTCTAGAAAGCCCAGTAAGTAACAGAAAATGTTAGTCCTGGATTTTTTTTTATTTATTACATGGCAGAGGGGATTGGGTAACACTGTGACCGCTGCTGTCCCTCTGCAGAGGCTCAATATATATCCATACCAATGAGAGCTTTGTAAGGTTCCTGTTAAATCTTTTTTCTTTATTCCAAGGAAAGGATTGGGGCAGCCTTACAGTTCTTTGAGTGGGTATATTTGTGCTCTATATCAAAACATCTGGTTGAAAAGTAGCTGCAGTTTTGCTAGCCCATCTCTCGAGTTGAAAATGCCATTATACAGAGGAGCCACTCCCAGGATGTTCCTGAATAAAGAGAGGAAACTACTTTTAAAAATACTGTAAGTGTAATTTTGTGGGTTTCTTTTTTTCCTAAGCTGTCCAGGCCTGACTACAGTACATTTGTACAGGTACTCTAAACAACTTGCACTGAATGTTTTCTGTTAACTATTTACGGCATATTCACTTTTCACTGCTCAATTTGACAAACGTTTTCGTGTTGGTCGATTGTTATAAGTCAGGAATAGCAATGTTTTATACCTGAGTGTTTGAATAAAAAGTCTGAAACAAATTCACAGGTCTTCTGGGTTTTGCTCTTCATTGATTTTTCTATTCAACGTGAATAGCCAGTGCAGTAGTTCTTTTTCATTAAATGTTTGCTTATAACATATCTAAAAAAACACCTGACCACCAGATTAGAGATATTGCTACAAGGGAGAACTTTTCTCTTGTAGTAAAGGTAAACAAATATCAGCCACAAGAGTGGCAATATCAGCAAAACAGATTTTGTGAGGCTGGTTCAAATACAAAGACTAATCCTACAAAGACTAATCGCTATTTGCTGAGCTGAATTCATGAGAGGTCCCATCAGAAACTTCAGCTAACTTCTGACTGTGTACAAGGTCAGTGTCAAAATGTAGGTGTGTGGAAATACCCACAGGAGTGATATTTACAGCTCAGCAGAAAACACAATTACCCCTGAGAACTACTCTGGTTGTTTTGGTGACCATCTGCTGTCTCGCTTCTCTGAATAATTTCTCCCCTTGACCACATTCAAATAGGTGAAATGGTTTGACTCTCTCTACAGAGTACTCTCCCACCTGTGATTTATGCATATGTTCTTTACTAATGATTTGGAGTTTCTCAGGCTAGGGGAGAAGGCTTCAGCACCTCAAGAACCTGCTGGGCATAATCGTATGTGGAAAATTAGTAAAATCTGTGCTATTCTTGTTCAGATACTTTATATATTTAGTCCCCACAAACAGAAAATAACTGTATAGTCTTAAATTAACACAAAAATTTAATATTAGTGATTCAGCAGTATATCTGCTTTGGACTCTGAGAAAAATCTTAACAAGCTTAATATACAGTAGTTTATATATATATATAGACATATATATATATTGTTATATATACCAATATACTTCCAAATACAACTCCTTTCACTGCTGTTAAAACTGCCTCTCTTTTCAATCCCTTCTGTGGAGACCTGTTGCACTCAGAGCAGCAGTGGGCTTGTGTGAGAGAGACTGGAGTGCAGTGTGTGCAGGAGCAGGATATCTGAGATGAACAAGGATTTTAGATTATTCTTGAAGCATATTTTGCTCCCAATTCCTGAAACAGGTTGATGGTTTGCAATCTAGAAATCAGTCTTAGAGGCTAGAATTTAAGTAAGTCGTACGTGATATGGTCAAATAAATAGATTGAATATGACTTACACTGATTGTATCTGCGTGCTTGCTAAACATGTTGATAAAGCTGCCTTTAACACTTGACCATGCATATATTCTTTGTTGTGACGCTATGTTCTTGTTCATGTTCTTTAAAATGTAGATGTAACATCTCTCCAGCTAAAACTCTGGTCTCACTAAATTGAATTTCCTCAATCTGAAATAGCATTATTACGGATAGACTTCCATTCATAACCTGTATTTCACTTAGGCTCACCCACTTGTGGTGCTGGTAGTTGTGGCATGGGCCAGTTTTGCACTGACCCGGTGTTTGAACCCAGAGCTTGTTCGGAAATTTCTGATGTTGCTAGTGGGAAGTTAAAAAAATCAGTTTATGCAAATACATAATTGATTACCAGTGGAGAAAATTACATCAGAAGATCTTTGCTGAATTAGGGCTGGAGTCAACTTACTGTCTGGCTATATAGTAATTTTTGTCATCCAAATCAGAATAGCCATTACATTCCAGCCTTATCACACTGTTCATGAAATAGCTTCCTTAAAAGACTAAAAATAATCTCCTCTGCCAAAGATGTCTTGCCTACTTTAGCTTGCTTACTCATGTTCTGCTTTACCAAATTCATGAACACATACTTCCTGGAACAGCTGCCACCCTTCCTAAAACTCTTGGTTTCCAGGCCCTGCCCTAATGACTGTCCATGTATTTTTATCTTAAGTAGGCACTGCGGCAGGAACTAGAATTCACTTTTTTTCCCCCCTCTTCTTGAAAGAGTGCTCTTCCCTTAAATTATAGTCATGCTTTTGCTTGCTTTCTCCATGCAGACCAAAGAAACTTCACTATTTCATGTAACACTGGTGTTCTGAGGATGGTAATTCTGCTTTGTGGTTTCAGACAAGATAATGGTAGATTTGAAATCCTTCCATTACTTGGATGAGTTGATTTTGTATCTCTCATAGCTTTAAGCAGTGTTCAGAGATATTGGGAAAAGAGCTTGGGCATCACAGCTGTACCTGTCTACTACAGGCTTGACATGCTAGATGTGACTAAAAGGATGCTTAACACAGACAGAGGAGTTTCATGTGTACAGATCCCGAAAGGATTCAAAACTGACCTAAACAGGGAGCTTCTTGATGTTGCTGACTTGGACTTTAATACTGAAAATGCAGGAAGAGGTTACAAGTTCCAGACAGTCACCTTCTAAGGTGAGGAGGTGAGAAGTGAAAGGCCAGGCTGAGAATCATACTGATAGAGTCAGGCCCTAGAAGTAAAAGGGAGCCAGGATTGCAGAACTAAAATAAGAGAGGTGGTTTTCAGATTAATGTATCTTTAGTAAAGGCTCTTTTGCAATTTACTCCCTATGTGTATTTCAAAACTTGCTCCTTTTGGAATTCTTGCACTGATATAGCTGTATTGCATAAGAAATTGGTGTAAACATTGACCTAAGCATGGTTATCTGGACCTAAGCATGGTTATCTGGTATACTAGTGCTTATAGAAATATAATTTGTTCCTTTAAGTAAGCTTGAAAAGGATGGAGCTTTGAAAACTTGACTGCAGTCAGTCTTTCAATGATAAATACAGGGATGGGGAAAACAAGTCCCTAAGCCTCTATGTCAGCTTTTAAATCAAGATCTTCTCGATGCCTTCCACCCTTTAATTACCTCTTCTTACTTGACCACATTTTCCACTTCATATTAGCTTTACTACATAGCCACATGGTTAATTTTTTAACAATTATTGGAGTTTACAGATCCTTCAAAAACCTCTGATGAGCTCCTTAAATTTTATAAATATATGCTAAGCAGTAAATAGCTATGAGTTTCCTCTATTAAATGCATCCAAACAAACAGGCTTGGATGAATTTAATAAGTGTCTTTCAAGTTGCTTGGGGTGGCCTGAACTGTCCACTCCAAAGGCATTTGACTTGAACCAATCGACTGAAAGGGTTTTATCTACACAGCCAGAAGTGTACTTGGTGGAGTATGTGATTCTCAGCTGTTGCAGCTACAGCAGCTGCTCTTGTTGCTTTTCAAATAACGCTGAATCTTTGGCATACGTGAGCTTCAGAGAATTAGTGTTGTATCTTAAGACATGAGCATTGCAAACTTAACCTATGGGTTTTGGTAAGGTTTGCTTTTTTGAAGTCTTAATGTACCAATGTGTTCTGTGGTTGTGGAGGTGGAATATTTGTGTAGCTGCAACCCCGTGTTAAATATTCTTTCATACAATAAATGTATAACTACCAAAATAATACTAGCAAAATAAAGATCGAAGTTACTTGTTTGATGTATTACTTAGTAAAGCAGGAACTGTAAGATGCTTTTCCTCTTTTTTTCTTTGAAAATTTTTTTTTGCACTGCTCCTTCCCCTTTTTCAAGTTGTCATGCTGTTCTGTATATTTTTATATACAGCTGCTTCTTATGTTACTCTCCTTTTAAAGAAGGCATTTAACTTATTGGCTGCAAACTGTCTTATTGTTAGGAAGGTGTGTGGTTATTAATAAAACTCATTCTGTTCCAAAAGCTTGGATATAGGAATAAAGGAACTGTGGTGACACTGTTCTCATATCCTGTGCTCTGTAGACTTCTTGTACCGTAAACAGTTTTAGAGGTTTGCTGGGTCTTCTTACGGTTGTACTAACCAGTGTGTATTTCTCAGTAGATTGCTTAGTAAGCAAACAAGGTTTAGTCAGCTCTCTGATGGTTGCTTTGTTACCTCTGAAAAAAAAGTACAAAATCCAGTCAAACACAAACTAAAACCAGCAAATAATCTCTTTCCTGCCCTTCTCTGTTGGAGGCTTAGTATTTAAAAAACCTCTGAAATGGCATAAGAAACACTATATGACTGTGTTTAAAATACTCTCTTTGAATCATTAAGAAATCTGACACTGCCATTGTTTCGCCCATCTTCCCAAGGGAAACTCAAAAAATAACTACAGGTAAGAAACTGCTTATGTATTTTGATGTCCAGCATCTGCTGATGGAATTTTTAAAAAGAAAGATACTGACTCTCTGCTGATGTCCAGGCCGTGTTTGCACTCTGCTAGCCTGAGTCGTGAGTCGGTGACTTCTGCAGCTGCAAAACCATAGGATCACACAGGCCAGGCATCCCTGATTCATGTGATCATGCAGACAACAGCAATTAGCATGAGCTCCTAGGATCACACAGCAGGTCTATCTACTATCATGTGTGTCTGTCAGTGTTTTCTAGCATATCATTTCAATTTGCAATCTCTCTTTAAAGAGCGACTGCTCTCGAACGGGCAGCTGCCACCAGGGATTGAGAAGGGTTACTGGCCATTTGCAACTGGTCCTGCCTCCCTCCTTGTCTGGACCTATTAACAGGTCTGCAGGGAAATAGCAGTTCCATGTGAAACATTTTCTACATTCATCAAAGGGAAGACAAAGAATTATCTGATTAGAAATGCACCATGACAGCCAAATGGGAAAAGGGAGCCAAAGCTCTGTCCTGCCCCTCTGTCCTTTTAACTCTGTCTTTCTCCATCTCAGACATCCAGCTTCCCATTACTTAAGTCTCTGGAAACCTCTTCCTGCCTTTATTGTTTTGCCAGTTGCTGCCTTCAATTTACTGCACTGATAAGTACTTCCCAGGCTGTAAATGTGTGGTCGAGATATTTCTGAAGCCAACCTATGTTTGGATTGTAGTCACAGGAGGAAAAGTCAGCTGAAAAACTGCTTTCACTACACAGAGAGGCCTCTCCTCACGTGGGATAGGTATAGGTTGTGAATTCATGGGAGAGATGTGAGGTAATATAGGGGCTAACAGCGCCAAAGAAGAAAAAATAAACAGGCACTTAACCTCCCTTTTTCAAAATGTAATAGTCTTCCTTTTGGTAGATGTAACGTAACTGCAGTTGTTCTTCAGCTTGGTGAAAAGTCAGAAATCAGAAAGAGTGAGAAATCAGACATGGTCATCAATGCTGGAAATAGCAGGTAAGTAGGAAGTGTTGAATTCTCCCTACTGGTTTCTGTGAGTGCAGATAATGATTTTGTCTTACCTTGATACAACAGAGTTGCAGAGATGGACAATGAAAGAGGGAGTGTGTTTTAACCTATTTTTTTTCAGACACTTAGCTATAATCTACACTGTTTGTGTGACCAGCACAAGCCTGTAGAGCTTGGTGGGGTTGAGAAGCTCCATAGGTGTCTGGGTTTCTGTGGAATAATTATGAAAGGTGGCACAGATGTTTGCAGTGTGGCTGTCTGCCAGTGTGGACTTAGAAGGTACTGTGCCATGAATAGTTAGTCTACAGTGGGAAATTATTGGAAATTACAGAATGATATAGAGTGGAAAAGCTGCTTCTGAGGGAAAATCAGTTTGGAAGCTATTGGTTCATCAGGCTTGATATCCAGCTTACTGAATTTTCATACAAGTTACATGCTCTGATGTTGCTTCTTTGCCGAAAAATAGATTGAAAAATGGTGTGAAACTGAAAACAATGCTGACTCTTAAAACTGTCATAACTCTTGGAATATTCAACAAAGTCACTAACCAGGGACTATACTAGTATAGAAAAATTTTGGCTTAGTTCCAAATAAGACAAAATGAAATTTGTGTGCAAAAAGGTAGATCTCCAAGATGAACATATCAGAAGACCTATGTGAATAGGGCCTGGGATTTCTTACTAATCTAATTAATAAGTAAATGGGATTTTTCTAGCTTGTCTTTAAGAGAACATAGATGGCTAATGTAAATAATAATAAAATATTAAAATATTTCATAACAGAAAGATGGCAATAAATATACTGGGGTTTTGTCTTTCAGAAGTAAAGGGTTTGATATTTCCCCATACGTTTTTTAAAATAACTAAAGCCCCTGTTTTTTCTTGGGATGGTCCAGTCTCATTAAAGGCATGTAACAGTGTAACCAGTCAAGAATACATGCTGATGATAAACTGTTTTTTTCCATTGACTTGACTAGATTAACAAAGCAAACTTGCACGTGAAAGATGCTGTATGCAAGTCTATGAATAGAATAAATATAAATACATATTGCCAAGAGTTTCTCTGAAGGTTTACAGGCAGTGGTATAACTTGTAAGAGGTGTTGATGGTGTCCTGACCTGGCTTCTGAAAAAACATTGAGTTAGAGCAAGTGAACTCTTGCTGCTGTTGCTGTCCTCTCCCAATGGGTTACACTTTGCCTTTCAGGCATGTTAGAGATCTCCAGCACCAAAAATTCTTAGAAGAGCTGTATCCCCTGGTATCATGCACTTTAATCAAATGTCATATATTTGTAATTTTATTTTTGCTTTACTGGGAGTAGCAAAACAATTTTTGTGACAAATCTACTGAGAAGTATCACTGGAAGTTTTCCTTCTTTTGGAAACAACCTGAAGTCTTCCTTAGCTCACTTTTAACCTGATGCATTCTGGGCAATTGTACTACCTTGACCCATGGAAAGTGGAAGTAAACTGTCATCAGCATAGTATATGGAATAACTCAAGGATGTTTGTCCAGATTTTACTGCCATTATTAACTGGAGTTACAGAGGCAAATGCCAACCAAGTAAATATAGGAAAAAATATAGAAGTGGAATAGCACAAAGCTAAAATATGGTAGAAAACTGGTTCCAAAAAAATGCTAGAATTGCAATTGAGAATGAAACCTTTGTTGTTTTTACAAATCCAGTTATCAAGCTATCTATTATTTTAGGGGAGCTGTAAGTGTGGAAACCTAGGGGATTTTTTTTTCCCCTGTTATTTCTGAAATTATCCTGGTTATATTTCACAGAAAGAATGCTAAACAAAATGCTATCTAAGCAGCTCAAGCCTTAATCAAGTGACTTTCTGATTACTGAAAGTATTTGGTCGTGTGACTGTCCATTGGCACTCCTCATGATTTCTGAAAGCTTCTCTTTTATGTTAGGTCAGCATGTTTTGTACCCCACATGCTAATTAATGAACTTAAACAAGACATTATATGGCTCTAAGCTGACAGTTTGTGATCCGTATGAGTGGATCCATATATTTACTTGGTTTCTTACTCACAGCTCTATTCATTTAACATCTGTCCCCATAGAAATGTAGATGTTTGGGGCCTGAAATGGTTTAAAATGCCCTTCTATATTATTTGGGTGACCCACGATGACCTGAAAGTAAATAGTTAGCTCAGTGGAGCCGTCCTTCGAAATTAAGCATAGTAAAATACATTCTGAGAATTTGTAACTTCAATGCTTTTGTGCTAAGGCACAAATACTCATCCCTTAGAGGCTATATTGAATGTAAATAGCAAGGTTTGGGCAGCAGGGGGGCTACAGGCATGGCCCTGCGGCAGAGCAGATACTTCCCTGAAGAGACAGTGGCCACTGATAAGTTCTTGCCAGAGCAGATACAGCTCTGAAGGGACTGTGGCCCATAAAGGACTCGTGCTGGAGCATAGGGCAAGAGTGAGAAGGAAGGAACAGTGGAGAGAAACAGCTGGCTATTGACCCTGACCTCCTGCACTGCTTATTGTGTCACTGAAGGGACTCAGTGTAACCTGCAGCAATAACAAGGGAGAAGGACAGATGTCTGGAGTGAAGTTTAGCCTGCACTGTTTTCCAGTACAAAAATCAGTAATTGAATATTTATGTTAATTGTCAAGGAATTAAGTTTTACAGTGATTACACTGGCTTTGGGTTGGCAAATGAAACGGAATAAGTAAAACTTTACCCTGTGGAGTTTATAGAGCTGTAGAGTCACTGATTTCCCCTGTGTAGTGTCTGTTGTTAGTAAGAGGATTGGCTTTAGCCATCCACCATTAATGTGTGCTTAACCATTCCCCTGTCCTGTCCTTTTTGCAGACGTCCCACTCTGTTTAGTGTCTTTTGAAGTTGCCCTTTGCTCCAGAAAAAGAGTGAATCTAAGCAATAGGGTGCAGACATTTGCTGTGGTTTATTGTGTAACTACTATCTGAAAGTGTGTAGAAAAGGTGAATGAATACTAGGAAGTCACATCAGATGAGCCCAATACTCTCATATTTAATTTTCATTCCTCCCCTGCCACCCCACCCCCCTTACTTCATAGGTCAGTGCCACAATCTCTCCCTTGTTCTGTGTCCTTGCTCCACATGACAAATGTCATTGGAAGCCAGATGTGCTATCCTGCAGCCAGCTGCATGTGATGTTGAGGTCATGGACTGGGGCAGAAGCGGTGGCATTAGGCTGCCTTACAGCCCAGTGTCACCGCCCTTTCCTACCTAGCCCAGCTTCAGCATGTGTCAGACACTGAGAAACCTGACCACGGATGTCACTTGTTCGGAGTTTTCTAGAAACAGATTGTTTGTACTTTGATAAATAAACTGATACTGACCAGCTACAGGAAATTCCCGGGAGAGAATAAACTTCAG
The DNA here is from genome assembly GCF_003031625.1 of Empidonax traillii. Taxonomy (NCBI): domain Eukaryota; kingdom Metazoa; phylum Chordata; class Aves; order Passeriformes; family Tyrannidae; genus Empidonax; species Empidonax traillii. The sequence goes on from NW_020955846.1 coordinate 122,126, forward strand.
GAACCATACAGTAGGCAATCTAAGACCTGTGTTGACTTGGACCCAAACACATCTTGATTGCACTTGTGTAGGCAAAAGTGCAGCACTTACGTGTTCCAGCTGGGATTCTTATTATGGTAATTACTAACTAATATGTGTGGAGATTAATCATAAGAAAGGGTCTTACTGCAAGAGCCTCCACTACATCTACAAGGTAGCAGATGAGCTCTGTCCTGAAAAGCTTGCCCTGGACATAATATTATGACAGAAAAAGTTATAGCAAGGGAAATTACCCTTAAACCTTCTCACGAGACTCTTGATTTCTTCTCAGCTTCCTTTTCTGCATACTGCTACTGATTTGATTTTCCTGTTCAGCTGCTCACATTTAGCACTCCTCCAACAGTCAGGTGGAAGCTGTTTAATGCAAGCATTCAGTGATGTGTTGTGTAGGCTTAGAGGAGGGGGAGATGAAGGGAGGTCTGACTTAAAGCCCCAAGAATGTCCTAATCTTGTAAAGAATATGAGTCTCCTGTGTGCAAGCCTCTGGAAAGCTTATGGATAAACTGAACTCATAGAGGTGCCTCTGTGCCAAAGCTGGGCTGTTTGCGTGTGGTTCTATTTATTGTCCCTAAGTAGGAGGAAAACAACTCACTTTTAATTAATGGGGAAAATGCTACATGTACATTTAGTTTGGCCTTGCTAAAAAGCTGTTTAAATTTCATTTAACTAAATAAATATTACCCTCTATGTCAAATTTAAGCCTATTTAAAACCAAATTATTGGGTTAGCTTGAATCTGTAAGCAATATAACTTGCTTGAAATCCATGTAAGAGTGCCCACACAGAGATTTGTACTGGCTTGACATTTTAATATTAGTTAAAATGCTGTAGTTTGTAGGTGTAGACCTCCCCTTAGTAGCCTCCAGCAGTAAAAGTGATGGGGTTTGGTTTTCCTAATGACAGAAGACAACATTTAAAACTTGGCTTCATGCTGCCCACCCTGTTCACACCATTTGGTGCTTTTGCACAAGACTGCAAGTTTACTGGCAGGGTATCCTGCTTCTTCTAAAAACGAACGTGTTACAGCTGACCACATCTGTCACAGGAGCTCACAGCTTACATGTTTGTTTTAAGTTATCTGTCAAGACAGTCCACAATAGCACCATCTCAAGACTTCCAAAATGTTGAACAAAAAATGCAGTTTCACCGCACAAGAGTACTAAGGAAAGTCATCTGCTCAAAGTAATTGTGTGTGTGAGGCAGTCGGGGTGATGGCAGGACTTCGAAGGGTCTCTGTGTTTTGTAGTTTAGCCCATAAACAAACTTCTAACCTCTGAGCACATCACTACAGATGTTTCTGTTTTCTACCTTAGTAGGAATGGACATCTCATAATAGAAATATTTCATTAAATAAAACATGACATGCCTGGTACCCTCACTCGATTCACAGTGATATTATGGCTGTACCTACTACCTAAATGAAGGGGGTCCCTTAGACAAAGCTGTTGGCTTCAAAGGAGTGTTAAGGCCAATATTGATCATATTTCTGCTGCTGTAGCCTTAACAGCCTCTGTTAATATTAGTAAACCTAGTAGGATTTGTAATTCCATTATAAGAGGAATTTTTTTTTTCATTATAGCATGCAGTCATTCCCTGACATATTGAGTGAGCTCTGATTTTCTTTTCCAGCTTTAAGAAATCCTCCTGAAACAACCAGATGGCAACGAGATATTTCAGAGTTACATTGAGAAGCAGCTGGGGGGCAGAGATGCTCTAGGTTATTCCAACTACACCTTTGGAAATCAATTTTTTTAATAATAATATCCACATATTCCGAACATTTTTAATGTAAAAAACCTCTACTCTGATTTTATTTTATTTTTATTTTTGTACTTTTCTTGCACTGAACCATTGACAGAATATAATTTATTTAGTTTATGTAGATGACATTTATAGTTGTATTTTACTCATCCATCTCTGCAAGTGGGGTTGGATACCATTGTGGCATGACAAGTTGTTTATTGTCTTAGTAGAACAGCGGTGCTTAATCGTACAAATGATGTAATGGTTGCGGTTGTTGGAGTCTGCAGTCAAGAGACGTGATAGCAGGTTTTGGCTCAGACCCAGTCAGCCAGTTCTTCATCTAGTGGAAATATTTTATTCTTCTTTTAGAAGTATTATTAGAATAATACTCTGGCCTTTAGGGGTCAGACAGGCTGTTTGGAGGATAGTACTGTAATGTCAGGACCTAGGTATCTGCTTCTTAAGTAGCTGTCGTATAACTGAAAAAAAAAAAACCAATGCAAACTTGTAGTTTTACACTGAGAATTACTTGTTGATTACTACATGGCTGCCTTTATACTGTTGTCAACAGAGATGATACTCTTCTGTGCTCTATTACGGAGGATGGTAATACTAACAAAACTGAAATGTCAGTTCTAATCTTTTCCACTCCTACATTTCATGGTCCGCAATTTTCAAGGGGTAGACGGAAAACGCAATAGCCCTTCTCCATTTTATATTTTTTAAAGAGCTGACTAAAAGCTAAGTTATTTTTCTCCACTTGAAAAAAAAATCAGTAAGCCAGATGAAGCTGGCTCTGTGAAAATCACACCAGCAGTTTAAGCACTCAGAGGAGGATTTTGGGATGGACAAAAAGAAAAAACATGCCCAAGGTGGGATTCTAGCAAAAGTTAGCTGCCAAAGTGCAAAGCTGTGATCTTGAAAAACCCTGCTCAGCTGCTGGCTAACTCTCAAAGTAAGTAAACCAAGCAAATACTCTACTTAATTTTTTTTTTTTTCATTTTAAATAAACAGTCTTCTAAAGAGACTGAACCTAGAGTAACCATGGCTCGTGTGGCCTGACCAGCAAACTAGAGAGCCACATATCTCTGATTCACTTCAGACAACTTTACGTTTTGCATTATAGCCCAGCTCTTGCAGGAAGGGTTGAGGCTGCCCAGCCTAGCCCCAGAGCGAGCTTTTACGATGCAGAGAACAGGTTTAAAGCCAAGGATGTGTAACCAGCTGTGTACCCACCTCCCCCGTTTTCTTAGATGAGTGCTCTGACTGCTTACTGATGTGTGAAAGGATTAGTTTGCCCTCAATTCATAGCAGGTAGAGCTCTGTGTGACTTCTGGAAAAATAGTGTTCTATCAAGAAGGGGTTCTGCACCACCAAGTTCAGAGGAAAGTGCTTTCTTCTGGCTAGGAGGAAGGGGCAGGATTTAATGTTTGCACCTCTCTGCTCTAGTTTTCTGTCGGCTAGCTTGGCCTGCAGCATTGTGTGTGCACTGGTGTTTAGAAACTCACTGTTCAGTGAGCTGTGTTTATGATTTCCACGGTCCTTCTCTCAGCTTCAAGGAAAAGGGTGTCATGCCTAAATCCATTGTTGGATGGGCTGTGGGAATGCATCGAGAAATAATAGCATGTAATCATAGAATTTAGATTGGAACAGACAACTTTTGGATCATCACATCCAACTACCAACCCAGCACTGCCAAGTTCACCACTAAACCCTGTCCCCAGATGCCACATCAACATGCTTTTTAAATACCTCCAGGGATGGTGACTCAACCACTTCCCTGAACAGCCTGTTTCAGTGCTTGACCACCCTTTCCATGCAAAAGTTTTTCATAATATCCAATCTAAATTCATCTACTGGTGGAACTTGAGACCATTTCCTCTCATTATGTTGCTTGTTACCTCGGAGAAGAGACTGACCTCCACGTCACTACAACATCCTTTCAGGTAGTTGTAGAGAGTGATAAGTTTTCCCCTCAACCTCCCTTTTTCCAGACTAAACAACCCCAGCTCCCTCAGCTTCTCCTCCTAAAGGCTTGCATCCTTTTCTGAATGGTGTATTTTGAAGGTCTTCCATGCAAAAGACTGCTGCATGCTTAGAGCAGCCTCAACACCACAGGACTCTGAAGCTGGGTCTGTAGATAAATATTCAATGCAGAACACTTTTCCAGATGCCGGGATGCAGTGTGCTGTACTGCTAAAGCATCCCTGATGAGTCAGTGATCTCCTAAGTGGATCAGATGAGCAGTTTCCATATGCCATCTCTGCCTGGGCGGTTGAGAGACTTCACTTGATGGAGCTGCAGGCCAGCCTCTACTGTTTGGCCTCAACATCTGGCAGCCAGTCTGGGCATGGTCAGCTCAGTAGTGCAGACCTATCCTGAATGAGCAACAACTTCTCCTCTTTCCAGGGGGTGGGAGTAGTGTCAGGATAGGTTGGCCCTGACTTTTGCTGAAGAAGGAGTATACCTGCCCACACCCTGGGTGTGAGCTGGTGGCTGAGGTGGCCACAGCAGGGCCAACAAAGCTGCCATAGCCTGGTGGAACTTGGGTGGCTGGACCACAGTGGTGTTCCAGGGCTGCAAGCTGTCAGAGACCTAGCTCACTGGCCTTTGGGAGGGGTCAGGGTGGGTTAGTAAAAAGGATGAAGGATGCTGGTCCTACCAAGACTGAGTTTGCAGTACAAGGTCTGTGATACGGTGGGTTTGAAAAGTTTGGTATTTGTGGAAAAATTAAAGCATGTGTATAGTTCATTAGTGCTTTGCATGGCCAACATTAAAAAGTTAATGTTACAGGCAATGATTTCTGAAACTGAATTTCCCAAATTCCTGTACTGTTTCACTTCAAGGACTCTTTTAGTTCTACACTTGGCTTTTTTTCCCTACAGAAGTTGCTGGATGTACTTTGTTATTGTTTGTCGCATTTCAAACACTTGTTATGGTCAGGTACTAGTGGGGCTCAGTCACGGATGGACAATAAAATACCCATTTCTTCTCTTTTTAAAACAATATCTGTAAAATTATTACTGAAAACTTGTAACAGAGTATTCTGTGCATCTTCAGGTAGATGGGTGTTTGATATTTAAATGCATAGTAGATGTAGAGTTAAATTTAGAAGTTTCTGTGTGTGTTCAGCCTTCAGTGACTGTTCAGCTTCAGCAGGAAGATTTATTTCAAAAAGCTACAGAGGCTGGTCATCAGATCCTTTAAAAAATTGCCTCCTAGTTTAATGTTTGCTATGAAATTCATTAAACACTTATGCAGTCTGTGCCAATTAAGACCATTAGTGTTACCATGAACCTTATGGGGGAAAAGGGTTATGCTTAAAAACATAAAAGCAGGGTTATTACAAAAAGTGAGTTATCAAGTGTAAATAAGAATGACCTGAACAAAATGTGCGTCATTGTACGTGCATGCCCTCATTTACCATCTGGTTTCTGTTTTATGACCCTAGCTATGGATTTATTTTGTGCTAGTGAACAAACAATTGGACAACACTTAGAAACACAAGTTGGAATGTAGGAAAAACTTACAGCAATCTTTCACATGCTCTACATCATGTGGGGAAGAAGCAGTTTGCAGAAAAGATGAGTTGAACTATAAACATTGCATCCCGATAAGTCTTCCATATAGTCATAGAATATATATAATTATGATTTCTTTTACTTTCCTCAGATTTCCACTGAAGCAAAGCTAAGAATGCGACCAGCAAAATAAAGTGAAAAACCTAGGCATCTGAAGAAGCATCCTTCTACTTGGTGAAAATGTCTCCTATTTTTTGACAACGATTTAAGGACAATGGGGTCAAACACACTTGGGAAGTCTGCAACATTAGATGAGCTTTTGAACACTTGTATTGAAATGTTTGGTATGCTTTTTCAATATTTAATTTCTTGTTCTTGAAATTAATCTTATAAGTCCTGCTGTTCTCTAATTTAGCCAGCCTCTCTCTTGGCAAACAACATCTCTGTTCTGTAAAGTTTTCCATGTTTCAATTTGTCCCAGAATCACTCAAGCCAGAATTTTAATCACATGCATACTGTATTAAAATTTCTTAATAAGATAATGCACAGTGGTGGGTATGGTGGTTTTTAAAATGCTGGCCTTTACCAAGAGAAATGTTTAGTTGAATTATTCAAGGAGTTATTTCTGGCATTGATCTTTGTCTTGAATAGTTACACAGCTGTGTTTCTGACCAGTCATTTTTTCAAAGGTTTTCTGAATCATCATGCAATAATTGGCAAGAGTATGACTTAAGTCTCGTAATATTTTTACTCTTATTAAAATATGATGTACCAGGTCTGAGAGAAAGAGATGATGAAAAAGATCTTGATCCATAACACCATTAATCATGATATACATCACATTGCAGTCAGATGAGTTCATGGATGGGCTTAAGTGCTTTGAAATGGGGCTTTGATTCACAAAGCTACATTTAGATTGTCTTGAGATGCAGGACAGCTCTTGATTGGAATAAGGTATTAATTTTTTTCCTGTGTGGAGAGAAACAAGTATCTAAAAGTGAGAGAGATTAAATAATTGAGGGACGGACAGATCTTGATACTGACTGCGGTGAATCCCCATATATCCATTTCTGTAGACCATCATCAAACTTGCTGTTCTAGAATTTAATGAAAGTATTAGCAGAGCTCATACACTTGTTGGCTGTTGGAAATAGTTGTCTCTTCTTGTATACACACAATCTTCACAAGTGTAGTCCATGTGTGGTTCCTGTTTCATACATTGTATCATCTACTGTCTTCTAATGACAGACAGAGAACGATCTAACATTGCAGATTTTGGGGAAGACTGATGGTCGTCCAGCCTGCCAGGGCATAACCCCTTGTGTAGGTTCAATGTCTATGTTGCAAAGACACAAGGGTCTCTGTAAGATAGCTGGACATGGAACCCTGGGCACAGATGTGAGGTGCTTTCCCATTGAATTCCTTCCTGCAGATCCCTTTTTTAAGAATTTAATTGTTAACTTAAAGCTATAAAGCTGAAGTAAAATAAATACTGGAAGTGGTTATATATAAATCATCTCCCCGCCCTTTTGGTGGGCTAATTTTGGATTTGTTCTGTGGATTACTGGCAGTGTCTTTGTATAACATTTATCATAGTGCTGTCCATGCCCTATGTTTTTAGCTATGGCCAGTTATCTACACTGGTTTGGGGATTTTTCTCTGTTTAAATAAATCACTACATTCTACCAATAATTACTGCTAAAGGAGCATTTTTTTGCTTTGTTTTTGTTTCCTACCTCTTTGGCAGATAATGAGCCAACATTTCGAATTTCGATCCCTTCTACCTGACTCTGCTTGAAGAATAAAAACTCTCTTCTGTTATAATGTGGTTAACTCATTGTTTCTCTTTTGCAGATGACAAAGGAAACCAGTGCTCCAGCCATTTGCCAAGAACCTTTCTTTTAATGCATCGTTGGTATCTGCCTTCAACAGAGCTGGCTGGCAAACTCCTGGCCACATATCCTTTCACAAAGTGTTGCAAATCCACATCACAGCATCAAAAGTAGATTGTTTCTGTGACCGCATGTAAAAATACATCAATTAATTAGTGACAAGCAAGGTTTAGAGGTGAATTTTTTTCAACCTAATAGTTGGAAGTTTATGAGCTTCTTTATGCTGCTGCTTGTAGAGTTTTTCCATATGTACAAGAATACTGACCCGTGCTTTACATTAACTTCGAATAACTGCGAATATGCGGCTGAGATAATTTTCAAGCATATTGTAGCAGGATGGAAGTACTATGAACTATGATTGGTATCTAAGCACTTACATGTGATTTACATCTCTTAAATCATAAAAATGATTTATTTGGTTAGCCATAACTGGCCAAAAACCTTTCATCAGAACATTCAGAATAGTAAAATAGAGGCATTTTTGCTAGTAAAAAAAAAAAAGTTGGCAGCCAGGGAACAGTCTCTGTCCCCTAAGATGCTGTGGAAGTGAGCTGTGTTTTTTTCTAGAAAAAAAGTTTGATACAGTTTTTAATTCAGCCGGTTTAGTGTCAATCCCCAGTGAATAAAAACAACATTACTGAATCAAGGCACACAAAGCTTTCTTTAACTAGCATACATATAGAGATGCCAGTGGGGAGAACTGCAATGAATTCAGACTGAAAATCTGCTACTTCATGAGGTAAATGCACTTCTGGTCCTCTAGCGTTTTGGTTTTATGCTTCTGCTAATGCTATCATTGTAATTTGGCTTGTTTGTGGGGTTTTTACTTGGTCTCTAGTTCACAGTGAAGAGTGAATTTCTGTGTGTTGAAAATAATTAAGTTGAGCCATCCAGCTTTTAAAGACACTTAGGATTGAGCTAAAAAGCTGACTCAAAACTTGTGATATGATTTACCTGGTGCATGAGTGTGACATCTCATAGAGGGAGATGGGTTCAGTGCCACACAGAGGAGAGACATCTTTTGCTTCCTGATGTAATCTAGTGTGGGAAAGTAAGATTGTCTTTGGACTTCAGTTCATGCAACCCCACGTAATTTATGATGACAGGAGTGTGTTAGTGATGCCAAAGTTGTTACAGGTTGGTTGTGTTCTGAACCTTGCACTGCTCGCTCTGACCTTGTTTCTATGGGAAAACTTTCATGTGTTAGGCTGTTCTTGTGTGGGAACACCTCCCTGTAAAAGAGAAAGCATGGATTTTGAAGTTAACATGATATAACCTGCTTCCTTCAAACAATTGTGTTTTCCTTCTTCCTCTGTACTAAGTTATATCACTGAGAAGAAGGGTGAGAGGAGTTATGAAGAGCACAACTGATAAAGCCTTTTCCATGCCCTCTTAAACAGCACAGGAGGCTTACATGGTTTACATGTAGGCTCACATGAATCACGTCTGGTTTACATGGTTATTGTGGTAGAACTGCCACTCAAATTCGCATTTTCATTTTCACTGAAAAATCTTTTCGGAGCAAACAAAGTGTCTGACTTGAACAAGGGCTAATTGCAGGTGTCATTGGGGTGTTCTGGCAGCCTGAGTTAAGACATTTTTGTGTGTGTCACCTGAGAAATCATTTTAATTTTGCATTTCAGTAGAACGCTGCTTTGTTGTGCAGTGGTGAGTTAAGTAAAGAAAATTATAAGAATAAGGTGGCTTTTGCCATTTCAGTGCCACAGATAATTACAGAAGCAACAGGATGAGGTAGTCCACACTCTGCCCCAAGACCAGTGGGTCTGAAATAAGTCCTATGAAATGAAATATAGGCACATGTATGCAGCCAGTAAATAGTATGCCTGAGTCCCTGGGCATCTCTTAACTGCTGTCTATGGATTTCAGATACTGGATTTTGGAATTTCCTGCAGAGTTTAACTTGGATCTTGGGCTGATTCGTTTGACTGAAGAGTTTCGAGAAGTAGCCAGCCAGCTCGGATATGATGATCACATCGATCTTATTGATATCTCCAGCATGTAAGGATGTCATGAGCTACAATATCTTTGTGTCTGTAACAGCAAAATTCTAGTTCTGTACAAAATATAAAAATATGAAGGGCCATCTTGATCCTGAAAGATCAAAAAAGCAGTTGCAAAATATATTGTCTTTAAATTTGAAGCTACTAAAAATTTGAAATTGTAGTTACATTTTCACAGTAAAGAGAAGATTCTCATCTGTGTGTTTTTCATATAAAGAGGAAATAAATTATTTTCCTGACAAAGCTAGTTTCAATTAAGTGATTATTGTCACCTTTTTTTTTATACCTTTTCATATAGAATAACAAGTAATGCAATGACTCTGGGATGCTGTGTAAATCTTAGATTTTCTCAGGCAGACTTTTTGGTTCTTTCATCAGTAATCTGTTGTTTTTTGTAATGTCCTTCTGTGTACTTTCTATGATTTAACTCAATCTTTAGCATTCACATTTGTAGTTGTATTGTATCAAATGATTACCCTACTATTTCCTTAACATGCTGAAATAGAAGTTACCTTTTAAAAATCACCAGGCAGGCTTTTGTATCCCACCTGATATGCTAGATTTTCTTTTAGAATAGGACATATGCATGGTGATTTTTGTTTATTTAAAAATGTCCTAGTAACCTGGAAGGACAGCACTACTAATGTCAATGAAGGTTGCAAGACTTCCTTCAAGAACAGTACCAGTGAAATCACATGAATATTGCCTCTTGAATCTTCATTTTAAAATATTGACCTACTTAACATTAAAAAATTAATCATTTTTTAAGGATAACATCCTTCTGCTCTCTGAAGTGCTGTTACTGCACATGGGTAGGAATTATTCCATTGCTTGAAAGCAAATGATTTGCCTTTTTCCACCCACTTCTTTTTGTTTTGTTAGTTGTTTGGCTGTTTCTGTTGTTCCATTATTTCAGGGACCTGTGGGCTTACAAAGCTAAAACTAATCCTTGGTGTTATGCAATTATATTTTCATTCTGTGTCAGAATTTGTTGTGAACTGTTCTTGTATTTCTAAAGCATCTCTAATTATGGCTTTCTGTACCATGGGGAAAAAATTAGTTATCCTTTTGTTGTGTGAGAAACCTGCTATTATTTATCATTTGTAGTAGTGTCTCCAAAACTCTTTATCTTCTGTTATGCTTCCGAACAGGTCTTACTGAGAGTGTTTGTTATATGCTGGGTGTCACAGATCAGAAAACTCATGGTCTGTCTATTGGTAATTTTACACAAATATGTTCTACCTGTGGGCTTCACTCACATATACCCAACCAAAATTGTGACTTACACCTGTTTTGTTGCAGTCCTTCCTATGACTGGATGAGAAGAGTTACACAGAGGAAGAGGATTTCCAAAAAAGGAAAAGCCTGCCTGCTGTTTGACCATTTGGAGCCCATTGAGCTAGCTGAACATCTCACTTTTCTGGAGCATAAATCTTTCAGGAGAATTTCTGTAAGAAGCCTACAACTTTGTCACTTGCAATTAGGAGCTGCCCTTAAGAAGTGTTCACGTGGTTTAACATTTATGATTTTTTTTCCTCAACATTTCAGTGTAGTAAATCTTCATAATCCCTCATGTGATGTACATAGCCGTAGCTGCACCAACACTTTCTAGACCTTTCTCATAACTGACGCTTTTAGTGACAGAAATTAATTTTGTGAAGAAATTCTGGGCAAACATTACTGATAAAAGCTATGGTAGCCAAGTCACAGCAACTGATTAAACTAATAGTATTGTCAAATATCTTCAAATGTTTTCTTTTTCCCCTTGAAGAAAATAACTAATTACTTTTCAGGAAACAGAGTCTTTGCAAAGAATATTTTAAGAGACTGAAATATACCTTGTCTTTCTGTAGTCTCTGTTCACTCCTAAACACTTCTTCAAAAACTGTCCTTTCATCTGCCAACTTCAGGTTGGAAGAGATCTCAGGAGGCCTCTAGGTCAACCCCCTGCACAAATGAGGGTCAGCTCTGAGACTGATCACGTTCCTCAGAGACTTAGGCAGTTGGGTCTTGAAACCCTTGAAACCCTGCAAGAACAGAGGCTGCACAACTTCTCTTTCCTGCTTCTACCATACCTCTGTCACTGAGGGAAATCCAGGTACAGTTGCTTCTTTTCACATAGGATTGTACATGGACAAGAGGCAAAAATGGATGAAAATTAAAGTAGAAGCTATAACAAAACAAATGAGTAAACCAAACGCCAAAAGAAATTCTGATTTCTGATGGTAGATGTCCATATGAAAGGGTCACATGATGCCCCTGTATTTGGTGGCAAATGCAAGCAGTAAGTCCTCAAGATGACAAATGAAACTTTTTTGAGAGTGTTTAGGAGCATGACAGAAATTGAACTCCAAAACTAAGAAAAACATATGAGGTTTTTTGTTTGTTTCAAGAGAGGAAGGAAAAAGAGATCAATGAGGACCTGAGACCAGTCTAAACAGAATAACTTTTGACGTAGTTTATTAATGTTCAAAGGTTAATTACTCTAGACTTCAAATCACGGGAAAACACCCTACCATTATCTGTGCATTGCTAACCTCAAAGAAGGAGGGAGGGACAAGAAAAAAGGCGTGGATTTCTAATTAGATTTAAGATATGTTTTAATTCCTTTGGAATTCCAGAAAGAAAACTCAAACTTGCAATGAAATTTCTTTTTTTCTCGCTATTTCTAGTTTGTCTCTTAATTCTTCAGCTTGAATTTTGCTGTCTCAGAAGTTTCTCTGCAACCATCGAGAGTTAATTATTCTTGTACTACTTGTTCACTCATAGATACGTAATTGTAGAATGGGATTAGTCTGAATTCTATCTTTGGGTTTACCTGTTTGAAAAATAGATGGAGGAGGAAGGGCAGTGTTAACTATAACAGAAAGCATTTAAAATTATCTGAACACTAAAATACTGTTTATCTGCAGCTATGAGACAAGCATCTGCTGTGTTAGAGTATACGCCCTCATATGTCCTCTAGCAGGCTGGTTTTGTTCAGCTAAGACCAAGAATCCCATCTTGCCTGGCATTGCTAGCAACTTCCTACACAAGCTAAAGTTATGTCATAAGCTACTGCAGATCTCTCTTTAAGGGTCAGCTGAAAAATGTTTTCCAGACATTTAGGGAAATTTAATTCTTTGGAGCCTATAGAGTATCATGCCTTAAGGATGCCGGAATAAAATGCTGTGTTGAGTAAAATACGGGAAAGAGGAAAGTAGCAATCATGCTCATTATGCATATGCAGGCTTCCATATTTTCTGACACACAAACTAGTTGTGAGTTGACATTTAAGTAAGAAATGAAAAAAAACAACAACAAACAGCTTTTAAGAAAGAGCTATTGTGCAGCAGGGTCTGCTGACCCTGAGTCATGGTCACTTTCTAAACAAGAGGAGCTTTAGAAAGAAAAAATTATCAAAGTTTCGATTTGATTCTTCAGTTGTCCACCATTTTACTGAAAATGCCTTTTGCCTGTTAGTTCACAGACTACCAAAGCTATGTGATCCATGGCTGCTTGGAGAACAATCCTACTTTGGAGAGATCTATTGCTTTATTTAATGGTATCTCCAAATGGGTCCAGCTCATGGTTCTCAGCAAACCAACACCCCAGCAAAGAGGAGAAGTAATCACAAAGTTTATCAATGTTGCACAGGTAAGTCTTGCATATGAGTCTTTTTCTTCCAACATACAGCAGTAATATAAAGAGAGATTGCAGTAAACAAATTAGCTGATGCTCTTTGTCCTGTTTCCCCAGTGAATAGCCTGTTCAGTATCATTGAAGGTTATTTCTTCAGGTGTGGTATGTCTGCATTTTTTAACTAGCGGACATAACTATACAACAATTTCTCTTTGTTGTATGCAAGTTGGCAACTGTCACTGTTGTGTATTTCTTGTTGAGCTAAGCTAAGCGAAAAACAAAAACAGAACCATTCTGTTACATCCCCTGATTTCTGCTTTAGTCATGATAGGTTGTCTCCTTTAGCATGTTGTGTGACACTGAATAGCTGATGCATGTATTTCCTTAACTTTTAAAAATGCATGATCCATCTCTCCTGCAGAAACTCCTTCACCTCCAGAACTTCAACACACTGATGGCCGTTGTGGGGGGTCTAAGCCACAGCTCTATTTCTCGCCTGAAGGAAACTCATTCTCATTTGTCTTCAGAAGTCACAAAGGTATGGTGGGCTCCAGAATACAGACATATTGAGCCTAATATCACCTCTTTGAGGTCTGAGGGGTTCTGCATTGCAGGTGTCTCACCAGCACAATACCTGGATCATGGCAGGGCATCCTAACAGGTGCTTTGGTTGCATTCCTCTCAGTGGAGCAGGACAGGCTCATGGAGATCCTCTGGTTGATTGCCTGTGCCAGAGAGGAAATTAATATTGTCGACACCCTGACATGAGTTGTGCATATTTAAAACAGATTAAGGGTATGTTATGAATGCTTTCACAGAGACTTGCTTCTCTGGCTATTTGCAGGACTGGAATGAAATGACAGAGCTGGTCTCTTCCAATGGAAACTACTGCAACTACCGCAAGGCTTTTGCTGACTGTGTTGGCTTCAAAATTCCTATTTTAGGAGTCCATTTGAAAGACTTGATTGCTGTCCATGTCATTTTCCCTGATTGGATAGATGAGAACAAAGTTAACATAGTGAAAATGCAGCAGCTTTCCATCACCTTGAGTGAACTGGTTTCCCTGCAAACTGCTTCTCATCATTTAGAGCCTAATATGGATTTAATTAACCTGCTAACCGTAAGTATTGAGCATGTTTCAATTCAATGCTGTTATTCAGAGACTGAGTGTCAGTAGGAATATTCATATCTATAAAGGTAAGTGCATATCGTTATCCAAGTTTTGGAAAAGAAAAGGGAGAGAATTCAAAACACAAACAAGTTCACATGAGCAGTTAACAAAGTCAAAGAGAGTTACTGTAGTTTGTGATGGCTGGAAGCACAAACAGTGTTGTTATAAATTAATTATTTTAGGAATGAGAGAAAGAGGGCTGTATTTATGTTAGGAGAAGCAAAAACTAAGTTCAGACTACTCAGAATTGAGGTTTATGTTTCCTGTGCAAAGAGTGGGTGACACGTTGACATGGACACACAACCGAAATTCCAACTTGAGCATCATTCTGTTCGTGCCTCCCCTGTGGTTTCCATGTGATACAGTACCTTTCCTATCCAATAAATAAAATGCTCTTGAATGCTTTTAAACAGCCACTGCAGTTCCTGCTCCTTTCTCTTCTTCTTCCTCCTTGTTAGTGAGAACATTTAAAGAGGTTTGAAACTTGCACACAAGTTAAAAATAAGAATTTGAATGTCCCATTTCAAACCAAAGGAAAGTGAGATCTCAAAAAAAACAGTGTAAAACTTTTTTTTAACTGAAACAAAAAAAGCCATTTTGAGAAATATTACACTTTATTCCAAAACATACTGAAGTGTAGAGCCTGAACCATCAGGCCAAATCCTGTTCCTAGTTATTTTAGCACTGGTCTCAACTGCAGCAGTGTTTGACTCAGCACCACAGTTTGTTCAGGTCATAGGCAAAACCCAGTATCTTGGAATTAAAAATAAAACCTGTGAAACTTGAAGAATAAATCATACTGTTTCTTATAAAATAATTGATCTTGCAAGTAAATAAAAGTCGCCTGCTCACCTGAGAGCAATCTGAAAAAACGTCATGTTAGATAAAGGACTTTCCTAATATGTAATCAGTTCATGCTGTTTCTGTTCTTGTTATTTAATTTTGTCTTTCAGATCTCTAATCCATACAAGAAAACTTATTTGCTTTCCTTAAATCAGTGTAATTCTTTTTTAAAAGAAAATTAGAACTAAAAGAGGTCTGTGTGTAAATAGGGCAAATTTGAGAATTTTTTCAGTGTTTGTTTTGTTGTATGGCATAAACTTCTTGAGACCATGTTTTTCTCTTTTAGATGACAGAGAAAAATCTACATCAAAATCCAGGGAAATAATTTTACTATCTCTGAATAGCTGTTACCAAAACACTCAAAGTCTCAGTGTTGTTCCCCACTTCCTGGGGAAGTGGGAACCAAATTCCAGTTTTTCCTCAGTTATGTCACAGACTGGAGGTGACTCTCATTACCTAACTCATTAGAGGTAAATGCCTTTAGTGGAGTCACACTGGGAGGAGCCTTGGATTTTTTCCTTCCATACCTTACTTCAAAATGCTCTGAAATGCACATGTCTAGAAAGTAAGCAGTGGTTACAATTTGTGACGGATTTATGCTGGAACTGATCAGGTACAGAGCTTTATGCTGTGGAGGCCGGCAAATATGAACCTGAACTACCAATTTGGTGCGGCTATACCCATGTCTTCATTGTAATGAGGATTGAGAAAGTTTGGAGGAATAGGAAAGCCTTTCTCCAGTTGCACTTTTTGTGGAACAATCTGGGAACAAGTCCTAATCCTGGTTAGTGGGGCAGGGAAGAGAAGACACCATATGTTTACCACTGCAGTGCTCCCTTAATTTAAATTTTTGGCTATAAAGGCAGACATTTATTGTCTTTTTTTGGTTTTTTAGGGATTGAGAGTTGATTTCTCATGACACTCTTCCCCTTCCTGGTCATTTCTTACAAACTTGGCTGTGAGCTGGGGGAAGTGGAACCTCAGGCTTTAGGGAACTGAGCAATAAGATAGTGAGTCCAGAAGGGCAGAAATTAGACAATGTGAAGTGAGAGGTGGAAGCTGAACTGCTGCTGCCACTTTCATTAGCTGTTCTCTCTTTTTGGTGACAGTCTGCTTTCCAAAAGGAGCAGAAAGCTTCACATTTTTCTAAGACCTTGCGGCGTCATATTCTTCATTGCATCAATGAGTTCATATAGTATATCTAGTTTTTCTTACTAAAAAGAAATATTTTTCTTGGGGTTTGTTTTGTTTTGTTTTGTTTTGTTTTCACCAAAATGACAGGGATCTTATTTGTATTTTTGTATTTAATGTAGTGTATTTAATTTACCAGGAGAATAGTTGTATACATGATGGGTAGTTTGTCACAATGCTCTGTTTTATTCATTCATAATATAACTCTGCTGTTTTTGTTATATTTGAGCCAATCTGATTGTAATAAATGAAGTTGTATGATGTAATGTTGATTCGAGACGTGATCATGGGCTAGAATTAACTTGTTCTGCTTTTTAGCTGCTAGCAAGATTCTATGGTTGTACCTTTATGTAATGATGGAGACAGCCAGGGATATCTAGGTAGACAGTTGCTGGTGTTCTAAAAGCTTTGCAGGGTAATTCTGTCTTCATACTAGTCATTGGAAGTGTGGTTGTAGATCAAGTACACTCGATAGTGTGGGAGTTTTGATTTACGATGGTGACTTCTGGAAAGGAAAAACCCCAAATTTCTACAAAAAGTTCCACAGTTTTGGTAAATACCATTATATGACTATTCTCATTTTTCTTCCAGTATGTAGGTTTTGCCCTCATCTGTGCATATGAATACAATATCTTTTTTTTTTTTTTTTTTTACAGTGGTCTCTTAAACAACCTAAGTCCAGTAACAATGGACAATGTTTCTGTCTACCTTTTTGTTAAAAAGAAAGTTTTAAACTAGGGGTTGGAGTGAGAAAAAGAGGGGAAGAAAAGGATTGCAACCCAAAACTGATAAGAACTGACAACTAAAAATAGTTGACCTTGCTATGGGCAAATGGTCTTTTAGCAGATTTAGCCTCCCTTGTTACCAAGTCATCTTGAGCTTTCTGAGCCTGAAGAATTAACTATTCTTTTTATTCCTAGGTCTTCCCTCTCTAATTTAAACTGTAAAAATTTTTCACATCTTTACCTTATTTAGAGAAACTCCCTTTCAAATCTAGTAAAGGCATCTAAATGCATAGAGTGTCTTTCATTTGCATGAGAATTGGCTGACCCAACTATCTGTTCACTTCTGCTATTTTTCCACTAAGCAGCTTCTATCTGGGCAGGCTTTTAGTAGGTGTCTTGTCCTGATAAGCAATGTGTCTTGCCTGGCCTCCCTCGCTTGCAATGTTGCCTTTTACACCACCACACTTAGCAAGTGCTAACAGCCTGGCCTGTGCTTGCCTGACAAGTAAATCACTGGATGTTGGTTTACTAGTCCAACAGCTTGCACAAAAAGATAAAATGGATATTTCATGGGCATGTTTTCTTTTTTTTCTCTTCCTCAGTGGTGGAGCCTCATTTGCTCTGGGGGAGCTGATACCTTTCAAGTGGTTTGGAAATAGTCATGTTTGGGGAACCAAGCTCTTTGGGGAAGAGCTATGAAGTGAGAGCCTGGCTTAAAAGCTTGAGTGAAAGCTTGCAAAGTAAACTTCAGGCCACCTGGTCAAGGGGCTTATAGCCATTTTTCAGATGCTATTGTGCATATAGACCAAAAGGGTGAACGGGGAGCAATAGGTCTTTGGCTTCAGTGGTAGCTGCTGAATGATCAACAGTTTGGAAAGTTGATCTTCTCTAGTCTTAAATGTCTTCACACAAACTTAGAAGTCTGCTTCTCCCCATCCCCAGCCCTCTCTACCCCACCCCATCTTGTTGTCAGCATAAAAAATCAGCTTCCATCTCACAGAATTTTAGCTTTGAACAAGTAGCTGAAAGAAGCCAATATTTTGCATGGAAGTCAACATGCCACAAATAAGGGAAAGGTTTGCTGTATGAACAGCAGTGACACATATGCCAAGTTTGCCAGCATAGGAGACTGCAAAAGCCAAGGGGAAAGCAAGTCCTGTGTAAATGAGTCTGAGTTACAGTGGCAAGAAAAAGAAATGTGTCATAACTCAGCTGCCAGTGAGCCAGAGCATGTTACATGAAGATGGACTCACTTCTTCGTGCCTTCTTCTTCTTAGTCTGTGTGGTTAATCCTCCTTTCTTGCCCTATTGGCCACACTTGCTCTATATCCACTAACTTGGTACTCGATTCTGTAGCACTCCCTGGAATCCAAAATGTGGAGCTAAGAATTAGTGAAACAGGACCTAGTCAGGAGCTTGGCAGCGCAGCAGAGAGATATAACAACTCTAATGACATTTTTGTCATTAGAAAACTTATATTTAGTAATAATGCTTAAAGGATTTCCTTACCTCCTGTGCATTATTTCTATATTGTTTTTATTTCACAATGTGAATAAAAGCCCATGGGTAAATGTTTCATCACATTCTGTGGATTGGAAGTGGATCTCTGTCTCTCAACTAGACCACAATGTATTTATACTAATTGTGGTAGAACTTCTATGTGCCATCATTTTCCCTTCACTATTTTTAGGTCTCAACAGCTATTTATCTACCTGTTCTGAGAGTATATGCAAATGACTGGAAAGTCCCAGTCATTTATACAGTCTAGTGTAGAGAATGAGAAATACCTAAACAATCAAATTGAAAGTCACCCTCCCTAACTTGTGTTTAGTAAGTTCCACATAGAAAAGAAAAAAAAAAAATTCATGCATTTCTGATCACCCCCCTACACTTCTCAATCCCCTCAAAACTGCTTGGAAAAAAATAGGACAGCAATTTAAGTCAAATTAGAATGAAAATTGGCACTCACTGAAAAGGTTGCCCTAGGAAAACTCCTATTACAGTTTATCCATCAGAGCAAAATGGTAAACAAAATATAAAATAAGTGCTCATGTAACTGCATAGTCATCATGCTTGTCATTTTTTTTTGCTAACGTAGGGAAGTTCTGAGCTGGACAACACCTTGTCCACTGTGTGTTTACACATCGTGCCTAATGAAGCTATAACCACTGCTTATAAGGTTGCATAATTCAGGGAAGGGGAGATACAAGCTTCCTCAGTAAATACTGATGCATTTCCACTCCCAAATCCACGCCCTGTTCACCTGCCCTGCTGAGAAAACTGTGCTCTTTCACAGGAACAGGACAACACCTTTTGAACTGGCAATTCTGCTCTCAGTCCCAGCCTGACCTGATAGTATCATGTGCTCCCACTGAGTTCTGCTTATTTTATACCACCAAAGAACCTAAGAATACAGTCACTGAATAACTACGTACATGAACAATAATTGTTATAGCATCTACTGGTTCTATGTTATCTTTATGACAGGCCCTTGCATAACCCTGTGGCAGCAGCATGTGGGATGGGAAAAGGAACCTGCAGGATGCACAGCCTTTCGCTGTGCCCGTAACCAGAACACAAAGCGCAAAAATCGGCACAGTGGTACAGCTAGACAGAATTATTAATTCAATCTCTAGACATCTCTAAAGCCATGTGTTCACTCTGGGAACCTACCAGGGGAAGGGGTGCAACTTCTGTCTTACTCATTGCCTAAAATTCTGCCTAAAAAGACTTAGTTCCTGATGTTCCTAGAGTTGGTTCTGTAGTACAGTGTTGCTGGTCCTGCTTTTTACATGCTTGGCACTTCAGGTTCTTTAAAAATAACCTTCTGACACAATTGTTTAGTCTGTTGTAATTCCATCTACCTGCTCAGGAACATGCTTTTAACAGAATTTTAGCTTAACTAGGGATTCGTAAGGTGGACGATAACTTCAAGTCATGTCAATTGCTCCAAAGCCAATTCATGTAGTCACATGATCACAGGAAACATGCAATGTTTGTTTCCTCTCACTGCAAAATATTATCTGCAGTACTTTTCTCCTTTATCATTCCAAAAGAGGAGGAATTTACTGTAGAGCTGCACCAGCACAAGACTCATATCTGCCAAAGAAAAACCAGACAGATTCACCCTACTTTGAGCACAGTTACATCCCTTCTTTTTTTTCAATAAATCTTCTGGGTAAAGAATGAGAACATGGAAGAAAAATCTTTCATTTATCTAAAAACACAACCTGAAAGGCAATTTGCCTTACTTGCTGAGAGGAGATAAGGAGCAGGCCAGGCTGGGCTATCTGGGATTGGTCCTGCTGGGGCACCTGGCTGCATCAACACTGGTAGCAAACCCAGCTTGCCTCTCACAGGCCTGTGTCAGTTCCCTCCCTGTGTTCCAGAGAGGGTTTTGTTGCACAGGCTGATCTCTGTAGAAGAGCTGCAGTGCTATAACCCCTCTTCAGGAATAAAATTTGACTGGAATACAATATGAAATCCTTCCAGCTTAGCCCCTCTACAACTTTTTTCCCGAAGTTTTCACATTCAACAGGTTATTTCTCTGAGATAGCTCATGACCCTCGAGCTGCTAGAAGAAAGTGGTTTGCATAAGGGTGGTCTTTGGGGTCAGTGTCCCTCTTTGCATAAGGTCAGCATGCAGCCCCCCTCACTCAATGATGAGGGTTGTGACAGCCCTCGAGCACAGTACAGACATGAGCAGCAATGTGTGTTATGTTAGCTCTGAGAAAATCTGCTTTCCCAGCAGCTGCACTCAGCTTTGGCATGTACACTGAGCTCTGAGTAGGAAAAGTTTTTGTTTAGTTTCAGTGGAAGGTATATCTCTATTTACAAGCCTGTCATGTTTGACCCAGTCTAATAAATATTACTTGTTTTCCCTCTTTCTTACACACAGCTGTCTCTGGACCTCTATCACACTGAGGATGATATCTACAAGCTCTCGCTGGTGCTGGAACCAAGGAACTCCAAATCTGTAGGTCATCTTTTACTACACTTCAACATACTGTGTATTTTGTCTGCATGCAGTTGATTATTTTTTAATGATGGTTAATGTGATATCTTATTCATATTCACATAAAGGTTTTTAGTGTATTCTATACAAGTGTTTCCTATACAAACTTTATGGCTGTACAGAAAACACAGTTAATATTTATAGGTTTTAGTGCACACTGGGAGAAGTATATAGTGGAACATGCCAGACTTCATTATTAATTATTTTTCAACAAAACCTCTGCAAGTCCTTGAAAACAGAGTTTTACTTTAGGTATAGATGTCTTTTGTAACATCAGTTATTTATTGTGTGACCCTTAGTTAATTTTCTGAGTGACTATGCACTTGTATAAAACAACACTGAATTAAAATATTTGTTTAAGGTAAGGCAAATAATTAGCTGTCATATTTTAAAACAATTTTCTTAGGTATAATTGGCTGTGTCTTGGACTCTCAAGTAATGTTTAAATACAACAGAATAGATATCGGTAAAGACAATACTGCATTGGGGCCTTTTTCATTATTCTTTGCAAGTCTGAGAGTACAGATAAGTCTTGTAATTACTAGTTGAATTTCACTTGAAATTTCACTTCTTCCATTGCCAAAGTCTGGGGACTTCTCTTCCCTCTGAGCGTTTCATCAAGGCATTAACATTTTTATATCCAGCACATACTGCTCTCAGGCTGAGCCCTCTCAAGCCTGTCACCAGTAGAATCTGAGGGTGGCTGGAAATGCTTCACAGGGTGTGAGAGCAGAGTCCAGTAGGCTGAAGTCATGCATTGCATTGCTTTGTAAGGTTTTGAAGTATTCTTAAAAGCAAGCAAGGAAGCAGAACCCCTTAATTTCCAAGTACAAGGTTTCTCAGGTTTTAAGGTAGTTCATAATTCTTGGAGACCAATTTGAGGACTATGTGTGTCTGCTTTGTTCATGATGAGCAACAGTAAGAAGTAAATGAATATTTCCATAGCCAACACTAGCTCAGATTGAACACTTGATATTTCGTTACAGTGTCCAGTCATTTTGGATGTGGTTTGACCACAACAGTTCCCATTTATTGCAATCATTTTGGATCCCTCATGCTCTCGTTCCTGCTAGTAAAGTTGAAGCATTACAGCCCTACGCTGTGGAAGGACTAATGGGCCAATACTGTAAATGAAGAAAATTATCATGTTGCTGCTTTGATCTCCAGCCTGAGCTTTAAGCAGGACAAAAGCAATGCAAAACAGTGCTACGAACTTTAACAGTACCAAGCTATTGCGGTATACTTCTGCACAGGGATCAATGAATAACCAGTGACATTGAGCTGTTGCAGCACCCTGATGGGTAAAAAGCTGCAGCTGAATCGACAGAAGCAGGACTATTTGAAGCATACTTCTCTTTGATGGAGTGCCAAAGCACACAAGCTATGTTAGAGGGGAAAGAATCTGTAGAGCTTTTGTATGTGGAAAAATTTGTCAGAGGCAACGTGGCAGCATAGTTATGTCATTCCAACTGCTCCTCAATTTATTGTTATATGGGTACCACTCCCAAGCAGGTGCACAACAGAGGAAGTGCCTCATGCTGCTGATTTTCAAGGCTGATGGAGCTGATCCCTTAGCATACAAGTCTGCTGTCAACAGGGACTTGAGCAAGACCTTCCTTCTGCTAAAACTGTGAGGAGAGTCTTCAGTCGGTATAGCAGCCTAAAATAACACTGAAGAATGACCACCAGCTGTAGCATAGCATCTCCCTGTCACAGAGTCCTGCTTTTCCCTTCACATTAGTGATCTTCTTGTTGGGAGTTCCTACAAGTACATCTGTTGTCTATAAGACAGCTCTGTCCAGTGCAATTACGCCACTGAAGACACACTGAGATAATTTTTTTTGCTTTTCAATAGAATTCATGTCAATGCCAAAACACACAGATGAAAAAACTTTCTCAATCCACAATTCCATTATCCCTGTGCTGATGAAATAAATGGGACATAAGTGAATCACAAAGAGCATGACCAAATTAAGTGTTTCTGAACATGCAATAAAATCAGCTTGGTAGTGTCTGGACAGCTGGTTAGCACCTTTCCTCATAGCATGCATTTCAAATACATAAATAAAATTATGGTTGTTCATATGAATCCATGAGTGAAATAGAAGGACCCAACATTTCTCTTTGGGTAGCGGGGCAGTAACATGCAGTTTTCATTGCAAATTGTCAAAAAACCCATAAAAATTGAATGAGGCTTCAAAAGATATATCCCAGAAGAAAGACCAAGGCTCCAGTGGATTCAGTCTCTTTCTGCCACTCTGCACTCAGACCAGCAGGTGATAAAAGCTCTCTGTGAGGACTTGGTAGTCTAGCACCATGCTGACACTTTTGATACAGATGCTTTGAGCGTCATCTTTTTTTAAAAGACTGCTGTATTTTCGCATATTTTTAAAGCAACAGCTCTTACCAGCATGTTGGTCCATCACTGTGTGCTGACATTAATTTTAGAATTAAAATATTCTGCCAACACTTTTGGCATATAGACCTGGATGTCAGGTTCACTGTATTTCTTATTGAAGTTAAATTCTTTTGATATAGATATTTTTTATTCCCAGACTTACTCGTGCATATTGTATGGGTCAAAATCCATTGAGACACTGGTAAAAGCTGTTCTAACAATTCCAAAAGGAAAAGCCAAATTAATAAAGCAACCCACTAACAAATCCTTCTTTTCTTTTCCAACCAACTACATCTGTGACCATTTTCCATCTTGATGTCAACACCTACAATACCACTGTTACACACAATGATACCTTTAACATCTTTACCTGTGTTGTCTCCCTCCCAACTCACACCAATTTAAAGAGAGACAGATGAGACCCAAGTTCTTTGCTCATCAGCTAACACGGGGGCCTTCTGAGACTGTGGACTCTCTCCCTCCTCATCCAAAACATGCTGAATTTTTTATGTTTAACACTGCATCACCTGCTAGGTGCCCAGTGGCAGATGCAGAAAAAGGCCAGTATGCCTTACAGCTTTTTTCATACTAAATGGTTATTTTTGAATCCTTACCTGAAACTGTGTTCAGGTTTTTTGTACATTTTCTTCTTGAAGAAGGTGAGCTGCATGCTAGAGCTACTCCCAAAGCACTGTAGTGGTGTGGAGGGAGTTGAGCTGCGAGTTCTGTGCATCAAGTGAGCTGTCAGCTACTGTTTTGTCAAGACCAAGCTGTTTTCAAACTAAAATAGTCTGGCTGGTGTTATCTGCAGAGCAAGTCAAAGGTTAACCCCTTTCTACTCAGGCTGCCTAAATGAATTAAGCTGTGCACCCTGGCACATCTCAGCTAGAAACCAGTGGGATTGCTGAGCACAGTTTTGCCCTCGTTTCTGCATCCTGCTCTCTTCTTTGTGCTGCACAGCACATTAATTCGTTCAGTCTGTGGCAGTCCCTCACATGGTTGGGCACAGTCCCTCTGGCAGGGAGTTGGGGGCAGGCTGCGTTGTGGTGGAGAGTTCCTCAGGGTTTTACTGGGGAGGAGAAAAAGCAGGTTTCTGGGCTGGTCTATTGCTGATGCTATGTCCAGAGACCCTCCTTCCCTCTTATTCTGAGTCTTGTTGCTGTTGAACCATCTGAAGACACTTGTGAGGAAAGTCTGGGTTTGCTTCTTAGCTCAGTTGGTGCTGCTGCTAGTGCTGTAGCTGCAAGGTGCCGGAGCGAGCCCAGCTGAAGCTGTAAGTGGAGGCAAGCAACCCCCTAAAACCTTGACTGATGTTTTGCTAAGCGCATTTTTACAGCACGGGGACTCCAGCGGTTTGTGGCTGTAGCTCTGACATTTAGACCCGCTTTTAATGGGGAATTGAACTTCTTAGTTCAGATTTGAAAATCCTTGCGTTCTGATCAATCTCTCAGCAGCCTACCTCCCCGACGACCCCTAACAAGCCAGTGGTGCCGCTAGAGTGGGCATCTGGAGTGGTACCAAAACCTGACCCTACAGTCATCAACAAGCACATACGAAAACTGGTGGATGTAAGTATTTGGAACAACATACCGGTCAAAGAGAACAACGGCTTTGATGTTTTCATCATTGTAAATAATTTCAAGGTTATCAAGAGGTTGTTATAGCTGGGGTGAATGTCAGACATGCAATAACAGATTTGAGCTGTTACTGATACATTCAGAAATATTTATTTTATTCCTGTAATCAGCAATGGGATTAGTAAAAAGGTTTCTGGATGCAAAGGAGAAGACTTTCAGAAGCATTCAAAATGCTGCTGCTGTTCAGTAGGTTTGTCTAGCAATATAAATTTGAAGGGCAAAGTTGAGGTTTTTCCAGCTCTGGCCATCCACCTCATATCTGGTAGCAGACTACTGGAAACAAAACTACTCAGAAACAAGGTCTCAAGCATTAATAGGTCCAGAGAAATTTTCCAGAAAACCTAGTTCTGATTTTTAACATGCTGTTATTTGACTGTTCAGAGCACATTACGTATTATAAAGGTAGCATTGTCCTGGTGTCACTTTAAAAATGTGGACATGAGGTCTTCCAGAATTCTAGCTGGGATCTTCCAGCTTCAGTTTGGAGGGTGATGTGTTGTGGTTGCTAATGCAAACAAAACCAAACACTACTAGAATCCTTTGGAGAGAATGAGTGCTGCTGTGTTGGGGCATAAGGGACTTCTAGTGACGTAAGCAGCATGTAGACACATCAGGAATGTGTTGTAGATAATGACGCAAGATTTTCTTCTGCTTTTTACAAATTAATAACTAAGTCTGAGGGGAAGTATTAAATTCTGACCTTGTCTGTGTTACAGATCATTAACTGGGGTTATGTTATTAACATAAATTAAACATAGTCTTAGTTCTCTTGCTCAGACTTCAAATATGTCTCGAAGTTTGCTTTCTGTACATGACCTTTTTTAAAAAAGTTTAATTTTTCTTTTAATGTGGGATGCCAGAAATGCACATGCTGTTCCCGTATTGCTTTTGTCAGTGCCACATGTGTTGATAAAAATCAGTCCACATTCAAACCTCTCTTTGATAGCTTGTTTAAGTAGGAAGTCTGTCACAACCCCTTAATCTTTCCAGAATGGCTGGGTGGGGGGTTGTGCTTGTTCACATGGTTGGGGGAAACGTGGTCCCCCATTTCACAATTTTGGCCTGGTTCAGAATATATGATCTTGAGTTTGGCAGGGTTAAAACATGGTCTGGGGCTTTTATGGGTACAGCTTACTAAAAGGCTCATACCACTCCATACAGCTGTTTTCATTTTGCCAATTTTTGCCCTTTACTAGCTGCTTTGAGTTGTGTTTTAAGGCATTGTTTTTATTACAAAAAGTGTTGAATGCTACTCGGGTAGCTTTGGCTCCTTCTTAATGATGCATTTTTGAGGTCTGCCAGTCATTGGTTACAGGTCTTTTGATAGATACTTAGAAACTGGTTTAATCGGGTTCTTGTTAAAATAAGGATAATGCAAACACCTTTCAGAGGTCTCAGTACATTAACTTAATGTCTTTGTCAACCAAATTGTAATCTAATGAAAGAGTTTGTACTTCACTATGTGTCTTTCAAATAGTCATGTTGACTTTGACACTCATGTTTTTCTCATTAGCATCACACTGCTGTAGCTTTAACACCCCTTGCACATCTCTGAAAACAGTAAGACAGAATATAGTACTTCTTCAGCAGCTAAAGAAGGCCTCCATCACTTTGTGTGATCTTTTAAATTTGATCCTATGTCTGTTTTTACTTAGTGATGAACTGGAGTGGGTTGATGAAAGGGAATGGCGGTTAGATCCAAAGTGTTGGTCATCTGGAGGTCAAAGTATACGTAAACAAATCCGACTGAAACAGTGCTGTGACACAGTAGAGGTGATCAATTAGTAGTGAAGCCAAAACCATCTGCAATACTCAGGGGAAAGCTGCTGTTGTGTTGTTGTTGTTTTCTTTCTTTCTTTCTTTCTTTCTTTCTTTTTTTTTTTTTTTTTTGTGATTAAAAAGTGTACTTTAGTGACATTTCCAATAAAGAAGAAAAATAAAGCAAGAACAATCATGTGTGAAGAGCTGTGGAGGACCACCACTAGATAAATACTGAGATCAAGTTTTCTTTCAAAATTAGCCATTTTTTCCCCAAGAGTTTAATAAATACGGATGCATCAGAGCCACGTAATTACATGGTTGAAGAGGCTGTTATAGATTCAGGATAGGCAAGATATTAGTACAACAATCTCTTTTTTTTTTTTTTCCCCCGCAGTCTGTCTTTAGGAACTATGACCATGACCACGATGGTTATATTTCTCAGGAGGACTTTGAAAGTATAGCTGCCAACTTCCCCTTTTTGGACTCTTTCTGTGTCCTGGACAAAGACCAGTAAGTTCGGAAATTTATTTATGGTGGTTTGGTTTTTTTTATCTCAATTTAAAAACTCATGGAAAGCAAATATTGAAGAAACAGTATCTCTCGAGTTTCTTGTGTCTGACAAGATCGCTGAAGGATGAATTATCTTATCATTTAAATTCTTACGCTGTAATCCGTTTTTTAAGTCCATCCAGGTTGGAGTCCTGCTGTACCTAAATTAAATTTAGAAATAGTTTATGTAATAACTTAATGAAGAATTCCTGCTGGGACTGGGTCAAAACCCTAGAGTACTGTCAAAGTACAGTGAAAATTCTATATCCAGACCAGGTATCAGACTGAAACAAATAAGTTGGGTACAGGAGCACGAGTGTATGTAGCAGAGAGAGGGTAACAAATATTTGAGGAGTTAAATATAATGTATATTTCCTAGACAGTTGGGCTTGATAATTCTTGTTGTCCAGAATCTCTGGCTGTGAAGGCTCATGGTCAGAAGGCATAACCTCTTGGTCTGTGTGAGCAGTAAGTCAAGAACCTTCATTTAATAGCCTGGTCTGTGCCCTGATACCATGAACAGGTGAGAAAACAAGGTCTGAGCTGTAAGTTCAGTGTTTGTTGTTTAACGAAAGATAAGAACCAAAAAGGCTCTAAGGGTTTTTTCCTGCCAGGGCTGTTGCAGCTCTTTCAAAGAATGTGTTTTATGTGCTGCATACTTTCTGCAATGAGAAAACTCTGAAATGTTCAGTGCATTGAGCAGTGACAGATCTACTCTACCTTTTATTTCCCTAACAGAGATGGTCTTATAAGCAAAGAAGAAATGATGGCTTACTTTTTGAGAGCTAAATCACAGTTCCAGTGTAAAATGGGACCAGGGTTTATTCATAACTTTC